>NC_052314.1:14263560-14536060 GCF_016432855.1 Salvelinus namaycush
GGTGAGCAAAAATCCCAGAACCACACGGGGGGACCTAGTGAATGACCTGCAGAGAGCTGGGACCAAAGTAACAAAGCCTACCATCAGTAACACACTACGCCGCCAGGGACTCAAATCCTGCAGTGCCAGACGTGTCCCCCTGCTTAAGCCAGTACATGTCCAGGCCCGTCTGAAGTTTGCTAGAGAGCATTTGGATGATCCAGAAGAAGATTGGGAGAATGTCATATGGTCAGATGAAACCAAAATAGAACTTTTTGGTAAAAACTCAACTCGTCGTGTTTGGAGGACAAAGAATGCTGAGTTGCATCCAAAGAACACCATACCTACTGTGAAGCATGGGGGTGGAAACATCATGCTTTGGGGCTGTTTTTCTGCAAAGGGACCAGGACGACTGATCCGTGTAAAGGACAGAATGAATGGGGCCATGTATCGTGAGATTTTGAATGAAAACTTCCTTCCATCAGCAAGGGCATTGAAGATGAAACGTGGCTGGGTCTTTCAGCATGACAATGATCCCAAACACACCGCCCGGGCAACGAAGGAGTGGCTTCGTAAGAAGCATTTCAAGGTCCGGGAGTGGCCTAGCCAGTCTCCAGATCTCAACCCCATAGAAAATCTTTGGAGGGAGTTGAAAGTCCGTGTTGCCCAGCAACAGCCCCAAAACATCACTACTCTAGAGGAGATCTGCATGGAGGAATGGGCCAAAATACCAGCAACAGTGTGTGAAAACCTTGTGAAGACTTACAGAAAACGTTTGACCTCTGTCATTGCCAACAAAGGGTATATAACAAAGTATTGAGAAACTTTTGTTATTGACCAAATACTTATTTTCCACCATAATTTGCAAATAAATTCATTACAAATCCTACAATGTGATTTTCTGGATTTTTTTTCTCATTTTGTCTGTCATAGTTGAAGTGTACCTATGATGAAAATTACAGGCCTCTCTCATCTTTTTAAGTGGGAGAACTTGCACAATTGGTGGCTGACTAAATACTTTTTTGCCCCACTGTATGTGTGTGTGTCAGATATCACCTATCCCTAACTGCCATTGGTAATAGAACAGTGACTGTGTGTGTACAGTATGTGTTCACAGAAACATTGAGGCAGCACATGGAGACACACAAGCATTTCGCTACACCCGCAATAACATCTGCTAAACATGTGTATGTGACAAATAAAATGTGATGATGTGTTGAAGTCCAGACTGACACACAGGCTTGATACTGATGTCTCTGAATGGAGAGAGAACTGGCACTCGGAATAACATTTTTAATACGCAACTTTTACTTGTATTGTCTTTTTTAATTATTGAATTAAACGGTATCAGTCGATATGGAGGAAGAAACCCTGTATATTCTGTACCAGGATCAGAGAACTACTGTTGTATTCAGGACACTACACAGGAAGGTATGGTGTGTGGTCAAGCTCATCACTAAGCTCAGTGACGGGCCTACCCCAAGTGATGAAGGTAGGCAACAACATTTGCGCCACACTGATCCTCAACACGTGGGCCCCACAGGGGTGCGTGCTCAGCCCCCTCCTGTACTCCCTATTCACCCATGACTGCGTGGCCACGCACGTCTCCAACTCAATCATCAAGTTTGCTGACGACACAACAGTGGTAGGCCTGATTATCAACAACGACGAGACAGCCTACAGGGAGGAGGTGGGCACACTGGCGGAGTGGTGCCAGGAAAATAACCTCTCTCTCAATGTCAACAAAATGAAGGAGCTGATCGTGGACTACAGGAGACAGCACACCCCCATCCACATCGAGCTTCAATTTCCTGCAGCGCCTCAGGAGGCTGAAGAAATCCAGCTTGGCCCCTAGGACCCTAACAAATGTCTACAGATGCACCCTTGAGAGCATCCTGTCAGGCTGTATCACCGCCTGGTACGGCAATTGCAGGTCGCAACCGCAGGGTTCTCCAGAGTGTGGTGCGTTCAGCCCAATGCATCACCGGAGGCACACTGCCTGCCCTCCAGGACATCTACAGCACCCGATTTCACAGGAAGGCCAAAAAGATCATCAAGGACATCATCCACCCGAGCTACTGCCGGTTCACCCTGCTACCATCCAGAAGGCGGAGACAGTACAGGTGCATCAAAGCTGGAACCAAGAGACTGAGAAACAGCTTCTATCTTCAGGTCATCAGACTGTTAAACAGTCACCACTACGGTTTCACCCACTTGATATGTATATACTGTATTCTAGTCATGGCTCATCCTATATAACCTTTTAATGATTTTTATGGATTTTCACAGGACCAATAAACTTTTGTTTGATTTTATGACCACTCTGACATGTTTGCCAAGGTATCCCCATTACCATCAGAACACTGCTTCTATGTTATCATGTAAAGGGTAATTTATTCTACATTGACATGTTACTACATTTGAAAATGATCAAAACACTTAGTTTAGAATATCTTGTTATTGTTACTCATTGTGTATTTAATTCTCCTGTTATTATTTTTCTATTATTTCTTTCTCTCTGTATTGTTGGGAAGGGTCCATAAGTAAGAATTTCACTGTTAGTCTACACCTGTTGCAAGCTCATACACTCGCTCGCACACTCGCTCGCTCTCACACTCGCTCGCTCTCACACTCGCTCGCTCTCACACTCGCTCGCTCTCACACTCGCTCGCTCTCACAGGTCTAGGATGTCCTTTCTGCATGTTAGCCCATGTCTTTCAGAGGGATTGAAGCTCTAGGTGGAGCTGTGGCGAGAAAAAGGAGGATAGGAAAAAAAGAGGATGAGAGGTCCTGTCTCCTGGCTGTAAGAGAGAGAGAGTAGAGGGTCTCACTAGCAGTGATATTTTGGGAGCCAGTATTTTAGTGGCCTACTTCTCTCAATGTCTGGTGGTACTGAGGAAAGGAGAGAGAGCGACAGAGACAGAGAGACAGTGAGAGACAGTGTGAGACAGAGAGAGAGAAGGCAGATTATGACAGAGAGAGAGCGACAGAGAGAGAGAGCGATAGAGAGAGCTAGGTAGAGACAGAGAGAGAGAAGGCAGATCATGGCAGAGAGAGAGAGACACAGAGAGAGCGACAGAGAGAGAGAGCGATAGAGAGAGCTAGGTAGAGACAGAGAAGGCAGATCATGGCAGAGAAAGAGACACAGAGAGAGACAGAGAGAGCGACAGAGAGAGAGCGATAGAGAGAGCTAGGCAGAGACAGAGAGAGACAGAGAAGGCAGATAAGGACACATAGAGACAGAGGGGGAGAAGGAGGGATGGAGAGGAAAAGGGTCCAAATCCCAAGTAGACACACAACCAAAGCCTGCCTGCTTGCAAGTACACACGCGCACTACACGCACACTACACACTACACGCACTACACACACACGCACTACACACACACACACACTACACACACACACACCTCCAGTGTGTGTCTTTGTGTGTGTGTCCAACAACACACAAGAGGCTTTGTCCAACAACACACAAACAACAACAACTTGTCCTTTTAAAGAGAACTTGAGAAGATCTGGCTCCCTATAATTGACTTCATTCCCTAAGCCCTACAAGCCTATCTGTGATTGACCCTATGTGCCCTACTACTACCTGACGCCTGGTGTGTGTTAGCAGGAGTAGGCAGATTGATTGATAGACTGATGGCCCCAGGTCTGGCCTAGAGCGGGCCGAGTTCAGTCATCCTTACAGAACTCCATATAGACGTGCCTCCTTAGGATCCATGTACTTCTAACATACAATATGACATTATACACACAGGTCAAAACATGCCTTTCACATTTGTGCGCGCACATGCACACACCCACACACTTCCTGGTTGTTGAACACTGTTGAGTGCACCTTGTTTCCCCAGAGATAGGACAAGTAAGCAGCTGGCACTCTATCTGCTTACTGTGACTCATTACACTAGAGAACATACTGCGTACGCACAGCCAGCCAGCCAGCCAGCCAGTGGGACGGGGGCAGTATGCAGCTTCATTAGATAATTAAGTGGTATGTGTTTAATTGATGGATGAAGACTGATGACCTTTGCCCTCTCCCACCCTTCACTCTGACCTCTTGTCAGGCAGCTGCAGCTTCATTAAACCACAGCCATTATATCTGGCACATTATTAGGGGCTCTGCTCAGGATTGTCTCGAACGGAGGGCTCTGCTCAGACACAAAATGGCTGAAACTCAATGCCATTAACACATGCACTTTCAGATATCCACTTCACCTTCACAGTTTCACCCATAGACATGTCACATGTAATGGCTTGATATAAGACACAGCAGCTATGACCTACTAAGATTTCACTAGGTATCATGGTTCTCATGCACACTATGCACAACAACAACAACAACAGCAGCAGCAGCAGCATTCAATTCATATGTTTGTTTTGGTCTACACAAAGCCTCTATTCACCAACAACAGCAGAACTGGATCAAACTGGATGGTGTCATAGAGCCCTCTGGTGTTCACTGAGAGAACTGCACTTTGCCTGCACCTCAAATTGAACACAATATTATTTTGACCAAATATAAACCATTGAAACAGCAAACCAAGGCATTGGGGAGAAATAAAACAGTCATGGGGTAGGGAAACAGACTAATTCTGACAAGACTCTGTTT
This sequence comes from Salvelinus namaycush, assembly GCF_016432855.1. Classification (NCBI taxonomy): domain Eukaryota; kingdom Metazoa; phylum Chordata; class Actinopteri; order Salmoniformes; family Salmonidae; genus Salvelinus; species Salvelinus namaycush. The sequence goes on from NC_052314.1 coordinate 14,268,150, forward strand.
AATACTTTCATAATGTATTAGTAAAGCATGATTAAACATCACTGCTAAAAGCTGCATGGTGCACAGTACACAACAATGAGAGATATGTGTTACAACTAACAGTAATACCTTGAGCTTAAGGAAGAATGCAAGCTTTCCATTTGTCATATTCATATAACCAGCTGTGACCAATGTACCTTTATTAAATACTAACACAATGAAATGATGCGAAACTGGCTTTCCAGAGGGTGGTGCCCAACGCATCACTGGGGGCACACTGCCTGCCCTCCACCTACAGCACCTGATGTCACAGGCATGGCAAAAAGATCATTAAGGACATCAACCACCTGAGCCACAGCCTTTTCACCTCACTATCATTTCAGAAAGTTAGGTCAGTACAGGTGCATCAAAGCTGGGACCGAGAGACTGAAAAACAGCTTCTATCTCAAGGCCATCAGACTGTTAAACAGCCATCACTAGCCGTCCTCCACCCAGTACCCTGCCCTGAACTTAGTCACTAGCTGGCTACCACAAGGTTACTCAACCATGCACCTTAGAGGCTGCTGCCCTATGTACATAAACATGGAATCACTGGTCACTTTAATAATGGAACACTGGTCATTTGAATAATGTTTACATACTATTTTACTCATTTCATATGTATATACTGAATTCTATTGTGTTCTAGTCAATTCCACTCCGACATTGCTCGTCCTAATACTTATATATTTCTTAATTCCATTATTTTACTTTTAGATTTGTGTGTATTGTTAGACATTACTGCACTGTTGGAGCTTGGAACACAAGCATTTCGCTACACCCGAAAATAACATCTGCTAAATATGTGTAAGGGACCAATAAAAAACGTATTTGATTTGAGGTAAGAAAAGTGTGACAAAGAAATGTTCTGATAATCAATGAAAGCAAATGTATTATTCTTATTTGACTCAGATGTTACACTGGATAGCTAGTAACTGCTGTCTACAGTCTTCCCTGTCTCATCCTGGATGGAAGGGTGTTTGGGACAGCTCATCTCACCATGTGAGGGTGTGTGTGTGTGTGTTCAGGCTCAGCCAGCACCCCTGATTGGATAGAGATTAGTGTGTTTACAATGGTATCTCAGGTGACAGGATAGAGAAAGTGTTTACAGTCTGAACTGTCTGTGTGGTTGTACACACACACACACACACACACACACACACACACACACACACACACACACACACACACACACACACACACACACACACACACACACACACACACAGAGTCCCTTACCGGGGCAATTATGGTTAAGTGCCTTGCTCGAGGGCACACTCAGGGATTCAAACCAGCAACCTTTTGATTACTGGCCCAACACTCTAACCGCTAGGCTACCTGCCACCCCAGGCCACTCACACACCCACACATTTTAGCACATCGGCTGGGGCAGATAGATAACGAGACAAATAAATCTCCTCCCCCCGCCTGGTGAGGGTCCAATCTCACAGTAACGGTTAGAGTTCCTGTCACTACAATTAGCCTAAGTAATATCAATACTAACTACACTGAACCAAAATATAAACGCAACATGTAAAGTGTTGTTCCCATGTTTCATGAGCTGAAATAACAAATTCCAGAAATATTCCATACGCACAAAAAGCGTATTTCTCTCAAATTCTGTGCACAAATGTGTGTATATTCCTGTTAGTGAGCATTTCTCCTTTGCCAAGATAATCCATCCACCTGACAGGTGTGGCATATCAAGAAGCTGATTAAACAGCTTTATCATTACACAGGTGCACCTTGTGCTGGGGACAATAAAAGGCCACTTTTAAAATGTACAGATTGTGACACAACACAATGCCACAGACATCTCAAGTTTAAAGGGAGTGTGGAATTGGCACGCTGACTGCAGAAATATCTGTTGAATTGAATGTTAATTTCTCTACCATAAATTGCCTCCAACGAATGTCGTTTTAGAGAATAAAGCAGTACGTCCAACTGGCCTCACAACCACAAACCACTTGTAACCACGCAAGCCCAGGACCTCCACATCCGGCTTCTTCACATGTGGGGTCGTCTGAGGGGAGGTGGGGGGTGCTGAGGAGTATTTATGTCTGTAATAAAGCCCTTTTGTAGGGAAAAACTAATTCTGATTGGCTGGGCCTGGCTCCTCAGTGGGTTGGCCTGGCTGCCAAGTGGGTGGGCCTATGCCTAGCCAGGCCCACCCACTGAGGAACCAGGCCCACCCATGGCTGCAGCCCTGCCCAGTCAAGTGAAATCCATAGATTAGGGTGTAATGAATTTATTCAATGGACTGATTTCATTATATGAACTATAACTCAGTAAAATCATTTAAATTGTTGCATGTTGCATTTATATTTGTGTACAGTATAATTGCTATATCATTGATAATACATAATGATTGTCTAATGTGATTATTGTGTGTCATTTCCTTATTTTTCTGGATTATATTTGTTTATTATTTACTTTTACTTTTTTATTACTAGGTATACTGCACTGTTGGAGCTAGAAACACAAGCTTTTCGCTGCACCTGCAATAACAACTGCAAATCTGTGTACGCAACCAATAAACTTTGATTTGATTTGACAAATAGAGGAGAGAGAGACACACCCACCAATTGTATTATTGGCAGGTAGGCTTAGAGCTGCTGGATAATCCTGAACCCAACAAGAACAGACACGTGCACGTGAACACACACACACTTTAGTGGATGGGAGAGTTTACACTAACCCATTGACTAGGTCAGATACATACGGTCATATAGGCAAACACATAGCACAACACTGCCATCTCGATGCCTGTGTAACGGATGTGAAATGGCTAGCTAGTTAGCGGGTACGCGCTACTAGCGTTTCAATCAGTTACGTCACTTGCTCTGAAACCTAGAAGTAGTGTTGCCCCTTGCTCTGCAAGGCCCGCGTCTTTTGTGGAGCGATGGGTAACGACGCTTCGTGGGTGACTGTTGTTGATGTGTGCAGAGGGTTCCTGGTTCGCGCCCGTGTCGGGGCGAGGGGACGGTTTAAAGTTATACTGTTACATTGATGCTGTTGACCCGGTTCACTGGTTGCTGCGGAAAAGGAGGAGGTTGAAAGGGGGGTGAGTGTAACGGATGTGAAATGGCTAGCTAGTTAGCGGGTACGCGCTACTAGCGTTTCAATCAGTTACGTCACTTGCTCTGAAACCTAGAAGTAGTGTTGCACCTTGCTCTGCAAGGGCCGTGGCCTTTGTGGAGCGATGGGTAACGATGCTTCGTGGGCGACCGTTGTTGATGTGTGCAGAGGGTCCCTGGTTCGCGCCCGTGTCGGGGCGAGGGGACGGTTTAAAGTTATACTGTTACACCTGGGCAGTTGGCAGACGCCTTGGTTGTGATCACACAATATATGAGGCACAACATCTCTTGTTATTTCTCTCACACACAAGCCTTAGGCTTACTCTATTTGCAGCTCTTCTCAGAATATCAGAAACTCTCATGATCAGATATGGGGCCAGAGAGGAGGATGAATAGAAAAGATGGTCAACTACATGAACACAATAACACCTCTTTTCTCTCTCTCCGCTTCACCTTTAACCACCAGCAGAGGGCAGGAGAGAGCTGTTTCTTTGAGTCTTCACCATCACTGGCATCCTCTGTGAGTGAATGTGAACACAGATTTACATGCCCTAATGCCTCCATCTTCCCTCGATGGCCTGGCTGCCTGGCCCTGGCTGGAACTGGACTGCAGCTCAGATATGTTATGAGAAGCAAACTGATTGAATGTAGGTTAACCCTCCAGTACAACATCTTATTTACCCATGTATGATGAACCTTGCATCTCATCACTCCAGTAGTTTTACAGGACCAGAAGCCTGTCTGATCTTACTAAGCAGCAACTATACTACATCAAAACATTTTTCAAAATCCACCACCAAATCCTGAGGAGAACATGGTGCCAGTGCCAGTCCTAATCATTAGGCCTTAATGTGGATTAAATGGATAGGCTAGCCGCTGGTTCTACCAAATATGGGTCATCCTTGTTTTGTGGATTTGGCAGTAATCTGTGGATCCTTATAATCAGCAGCCAAAATGGGTTAGTCTACTTACCCACAGTTAACCATCATTAATACCAAGTATAAATATATATAAGCTGAAGAACCCCTGTTAAAATGCTCAAAATAATCATGTCTAAATCAACTCAACATCACTTCAAGCCCAGTGTAGACGAAGGGGATCCTCTTCTGGACTCTACCCATAGCCCTACCTAAAACACTCCTGGTGCTTATTCCACTGGTGGTGCACTTCCACAATCCACATTCAATTAGCCTCCATTCAATCAGTACTACTCCTTCACTGTGTCCTACCTGAGGAGAACCTTCAGGTAGAGCATATCACACACTGGGACCTTATCATCAATATGATGTTGCCTTATCAAACACAAATAAACCATTCTCCCTGTGAGAGATATCTTAGCTATTCTGTCCACTGCATATACCAAAACAGAGGATTCCCCCATATTAGTAGATTGCTTTCATATAGCCTACCCAATCGTTATACAGTCATCAGTGTGAGCTAAACGGTAATAACACCTGATCTAGATATCATGACACAGCCTGCATTGGCCTATGGTTTAGCTGGTTTTATATTACAACTGTAATATTTGACAGAGGCACCTCAGAACGTCTTATTGTCTTGAAAGTGTCTGTTGACAACCAGAGTAGGCTGCTTAATATAATCTCATGTTACCATAACAAGCCCAGAAGTGAGTGGGTGTGTGAGGATTATGGGCTTGGCTTGAATTCAACACAAAAAGCCTTTAGATGGCGCTGCAGTGGATAGCTATTTTATTTGTTTTTGGACATCAGAACAGCGATCACTAACCTTGATTTTGATAATACTTTCTATTTCAACGAGTTGGCAGCTCTGGACGTTCTGCTTACTCCGGGCCAGGCCCCAATCCCCAAGACTCAAAATTATAAGCGACGGCTCACAAGAGGCATATGAGCCAGCATCCTGACAAGACTACGTTGGCGAGCCAATAATCCGCCTCTACCCTCCGTTCTATTGACGAACGTACAGTCACTAGAGAACAAACTGGACAAGCTCCGTTCGAGACCATCCTATCAACGGGACCTGAAGAACTGTAATATTCGATGTTTCTCGGAGTCGTGGCTGAACAAGGACATGGATAATACACATCTAGCTGGTTTTTCCATGCATCGTCTAAACCGGACAGCAGGACGGCAGCCTCGGTTAAGACGAAGCGGGGAGGAATGTGTTAAAAACAGCTGGTGCACGATCTCTAATGTTAAGGAAGTCTTGAGTTTTTGCTTGCTTAAATTAGAATACCTCATGATAAGCTGCAGACCATACTATTTACCAAGAGAGTTTTTATATATATTTTTTGTAGCTGTCTATTTACCACCACAAACCGATGCTGGCACTAAGACCACACCCCACGAGCTGTATAGGGCCATAAGCAAACAAGAAAATGCTCATCCTTCTTGTGGCCTGTGATTTTAACACAAGGAAACTGAAATAAGTTTTACCAAATTTTTACCAGCATGTCACCTGTGCAACTATAGCCAACAAAACTCTGAGCTAAAGGCAAGAGCTGCTGCTATCAAGAGAAGGGTCACTAATATGGATGCTTATAAGAAATCCCGCTACAACCTCCAAAAACAGGCAAAGCATCAATACAGGACTAAGATCGAATCCTACTACGCCGGCTCTGATGCTCGTTAGATGTGGCATGGCTTGCAAACTATCACGGATTAAAATGGAAATCCAGAAGCGAGCTGGCAAGTGATGCGAGCCTGCCAGACGAGCTAAATGCTTTATATTCTGGCTTCGAGACAAGCAACACTGAACCATGCATGAGGGCACTAGCTGTTCCGGACGACTGTGTGAGTAAGACCTTTAAATTGGTTAACATTCACAAGGCCGCAGGGATAGACGGATTACCAGGACGCATACTCAGAGCATGCGCTGTCCAGCTGGCAAGTGTCTTCACTGACATTTTCAGCCTCTCTCTGACCCAGTCTGTAATACCTACATGCTTCAAACAGACCACCAAAGTCCCTGTGCCCAAGAACACAGAGAAAACCAAGATCGCCCCGTAGCACTCACATCTGTAGCCATGAAATGCTTTGAAAGGCTGGTCATGGCTCAATCAACAACATCATCCCAGACACCCTGGATCCACTCCAATTCGCATACCACACCAACAGATCCACAGATGACGCAATCTCTATTGCACTCCACACTGCCCTCTCCCACCTATGTGGGAATGCTGTTCATTGACTACAGCTCAGTGTTCAAAACCATAGTGCCCTCCAAGCTCATCACTAAGCTCAGGACCCTGGGACTGAACACTTCCCTCTGCAACTCGGTCCTGGACTTCCTGATAGGCCGCCCCCAGGTGATGTGGGTAGGCAACAAGACATCCTCCATGCTGACCCTCAACACGGGGGCCCCTCAGGGGTGCGTTCACCCATGATCAATAAGTTTGCTGACGATAAGACGGTGGTAGGCCTGATCACTGACGATGATGAGACAGCCTATAAGGAGGAGGTCAGTGACCTCGGAGTGTGGTGCTAGAACAACAACCTCTACCTCACTGTCAGTAAGACAAAGGAGCTGATTGTGGACTACAGGAAACGGAGGGACGAGCATGCCCCCATCCACATCGACGGGGCTGTAGTGGAGTGGGTCGAGAGCTTCAAGTTCCTTGGTGTCCACATCAATAAGGAATTATCATGGTCCACACTAGAGGTCGACAGATTAATTAGGGCCAATTTCAAGTTTTCATAACAATCGGTAATCTGCATTTTTGGATGCCTGCGTGGCAGGCTGACCACCTGTTACGCGAGTGCAGCAAGAAGCCAAGGTAAGTTGCTAGCTAGCATTAAACTTATCTTATAAAAAACAATCAATCTTAACATAATCACTAGTTAACTACACATGGTTGATGATATTACTAGTTTAACTAGTTTGTCCTGCGTTGCATATAATCAATGCGGTGCCTGTTAATTTATCATTGAATCACAGTCTACTTCGCCAAATGGGTGATGATTTAACAAAAGCGCATTTGCGAAAAAAGCACTATCATTGCACCAATGTATCTAACTATAAACATCAATGCCTTTCTTAAAATCAACACACAAGTATTATTATTTTTTTAAACCTGCATATTTAGAAATTCATGTTAGCAGGCAATATTAACTAGGGAAATTGTGTCACTTCTCTTGTGTTCCAGTGCAAGCAGAGTCAGTGTATATGCAGCAGTTTGGGTCGCTTGGCTCGTTGCGAACTGTGTGAAGACCATTTCTTCCTAACAAAGACCGTAATTAATTTGCCAGAATTTTACATAATTATGACATAACATTGAAGGTTGTGCAATGTAACAGCAATATTTAGACTTAAGGTTGCCACCCATTTGATATAATATGGAACGGTTCTGTATTTCACTGAAAGAATAAACGTTTTGTTTTGGAAATGATAGTTTCCGGATTTGACCATATTAAATGACCTAAGGCTCGTATTACTGTGTGTTTATTATATTATAATTAAGTCTATGATTTGATATTTGATAGAGCAGTCTAACTGAGCGGTGGTAGGCAGCAACAGGCTTGTAAGCATTCATTCAAACAGCACTTTCCTGCATTTTCCAGCAGCTTGCAATGCTTGAAGCACAGCGCTGTTTATGACTTCAACTCCCGAGATTAGGCTGGCAATATTATAGTGCCTATAAGAACATCCAATAGTCAAAGGTATATGAAATACAAATGGTTTAGAGAGAAATAGTCCTATAATTCCTATAATAACTACAACCTAAAACTTCTTAACTGGGAATATTGAAGACTCATGTTAAAAGGAACCACCAGCTTTCACATGTTCTGAGCAAGGAACTTAAACATTAGCTTTTTTACATGGCACATACTGCACTTTTACTTTCTTCTCCAACACTGTTTGCATTATTTAAACCAAATTTGAGACTAAATTGATTTTATTTATGTATTATATTAAGTTAAAATAAAAGTGTTCATTCAGTATTGTTGTAATTGTCATTATTACAAATATATATATATATATATATATAAAAATCGGCCGATTAATCGGTATCGGATTTCTTTGGTCCTCCAATAATCGGTATCGGCGTTGAAAAATCATAATCGATTTGCCATTGGCCCTCAGATCCTCAAAAAGTTATACAGCTGTACCATTGAAAGCATCTTGACTGGCTGCCTCACTAGTTGGTAAGTCAACCGCTTGGGTTCTGACCACAAGGCGGTATAGAGGGTAGTGCATACTGCCTAGTACATCACATGGGCCAACTACTCTGCTGAGCTGTGGATATCAGATCCATTCAACCAGGCCACAGTATCGATGAAGCAGCATTGGCTGAGCAGATCTGTCCAACAGGGACCGAATGTTACGTTCCCCAGTTTCTGTGTTGTATTTGAGTGTGTGTGTTTCAGAAGATGGCTAATGGATGATTAGAGAGCTGACCCCGCCCCCTCGTCAAGATGCAGCTGTATCCAATTAGACTCCTGAAGCTATACAAAAGCCAGTGTTCTGTTCAGGAGGAGAGAAGATTGAATATTTTGGAGAGATTAGAGAGAGAGATTTTTTCTGGAGAATTTGATTGTGATAAAGTGTTGGTTGTTTCTCAAAGAGATTTGGTATGTACTATGTAAGTTGTTGCTGAGGGAGCTGATTGGTTATGTCTGTTATGTGTTATAGGACGCACTGTTTTGATTATTGAAATTGTTTGTTGTTCTGTTTCATTTGTTCCCAGGGAGGAAGGAGAAGGCACTTTGGGAGTGCTTAGGCAAGAGGCCCGCGGGCATACATATACCCGTAGTATATTCAATGTCTAGGCACACTAGGTAAGACCTGGGCGGACCACCCCCTGTATTTTGGTTAGGGCACCAGGTGGTGCTAAGATAGGTAAGTAGTGGGTAGGCAGGTTAGATAGGAGAGGGGGAAGCTTTGATATTTACTTTCTTTGCTTTGGTTCCGTCCAGCCCCTTTTCCCCATATTACCGTTTAAGGAAATAAATCCTAGTAAACGGTAAATTCTGACTTTTGTCATCCTTACTCGCACCTACAGTCCATACCTCTTTCACTTCACGGGGAGTTGAGTTGTAGCAGGGTGTTGCGTTCCCTCTTCTTAGAGGCGTGCGTAACACCGAACTCCTGAGCTTCCCCCTCTTGCTCACCCACACTCGAATCCACTTCCCTTTGACACACTCTCAGTCCATACATCTCTGACCAGGGACATATACTGATAAGGCCTATATGGCACAGCTTTCATCACTAGCAATGTGAATTGACAATCTACACAAACAAACCGTAAACAAGTGCATATAAGCTTCAGGTCACTGATGTCCAGTCAGCAGAACCAACCAACAAGGTCTGGTCCGCTGTATTGGCTCTTCACCATCACTAAGTGATCCTCTCTGGGTATCAATTAAATGAATGAATTAACCTAAGTCAGCGGTTGTGCTGAGGTCTGCTCAGACAACGTTGAAGCCTGTACCTAGTCCTCTGACTTCCATAGAAGAACCACCACAACGTAGTCAGGTACCATGGTCCTCTGTAGCTCAGTTAGTAGAGCATCGCCCTAGCAATGGCAGGATAGTGGGTTCGATTTCTGGGACCACCTGTACGTAAAATGTATGAGAGTAGGTTGCTTTGGATAAAAGCATCTGCTAAATGGCATATTATATTATATTATTATTATATATACCTATTTATAACTTTGACTTAACTCCAAGAGTGGGAGTTGTAAGCTGCAGCAATATTATTCAGCTACCGCAGAAAAAACATTTGTCTGAATTCCAGAGAACATTACGCTACCTGGCTGCCTCACTCCATTGCACCACACACAGTCCTGTTCGCTAGCCTGCTCCCATCTTCCATCAGCTGGCGAAACACAAGACAAAAATCAATGCTGTTGATGTAGCAACATCAATCAGACTGCATTGGGATCATACAGGGATCTACATTACAGCAGTACACAGGGAGGGAGCAGAATTATACGACACACACTGTTAGCACTGAGGCTGGGATATTTATAGGAGTTAGGAGTTAAGATACAGTATCACTAACAACACAAACGCTGTGATACACAGAATTATGGCAATGTCATTGAAGCTCTGGCGCATGGGTACTCAAGCACTATTTAAGAAGGTCCGGTCACACACAGTTTATACAGTGCATTTGGAAAGTATGCAGACACTGACTTTTTCCACATTTTCTTACGTTACAGCCTTATTCTAAAATTGATTAAATAGTTGTTTTTTCTCTCTCATCAATTTACACACAATACCCCATAATGACAAAGCAAAAACAGGTTTTTAGAAATGTTTGCAAATGTATAAAAAGTAAAAAACTGAAAGATAACATTTACATAAGTATTCAGACCCTTTACTCAGTACTTTGTTGAAGCACTTTTGGTAGCGATTACAGTATCGAAGTCTTCTTGGGTATGACGCTACAAGCTTGGCACACCTCTATTTGGGGAGTCTCCCATTCTTCTCTGCAGATCCTCTCAAGCTCTGTCAGGTTGGATGGGAAGTGTCGCTGCACAGCTATTTTCAGGTCTCTCCAGAGATGTTCGTTCTGGATCAAGTCCGGGCTCTGGCTGGGCCACTCAAGGACATTCAATGGCCCTAGGACCATGCCTCAGGACTACCTGGCATGATGACTCCTTGCTGTCCCCAGTCCACCTGGCCGTGCTGCTGCTCCAGTTTCAACTGTTCTGCCTGCGGCTATGGAACCCTGACCTGTTCACTGGACGTGCTACCTGTCCCAGACCTGCTGTTTTCAACTCTCTAGAGACAGCAGGAGCGGTAGAGATACTCTTAATGATCGGCTATGAAAAGCCAACTGCTATTTACTCCTGAGGTGCTGACTTGCTGCACCCTCGACAACTACTGTGATTATTATTATTTGACCATGCTGGTCATTTATGAACATTTGAACATCTTGGCCATGTTCTGTTATAATCTCCACCCGGCACAGCCAGAAGAGGACTGGCCACCCCTCATAGCCTGGTTCCTCTCTAGGTTTCTTCCTAGGTTCTGGCCTTTCTAGGGAGTTTTTCCTAGGCACCGTGCTTCTACACCTGCATTGCTTGCTGTTTGGGGTTTTAGGCTGGGTTTCTGTACAGCACTTTGATATATCAGCTGATGTAAGAAGGGCTATATAAATACATTTGATTTGATTCAGCGACTTGTCCCGAAGCCACTCCTGTATTGTCTTGGCTGTGTCATTGTTATGTTGGAAGGTGAACCTTCGCCCCAGTCTGAGGTCCTGAGCACTCTAGAGCAGGTTTTCATTAAGGATCTCTCTGTACTTTGCTCTGTTCATCTTTTCCTCGATCCTGACTAGTCTCCCAGTCCCTGCCGCTGAAAAACATCCCGACAGCATGATTCTGCCACCACTATGCCAGGTTTCCTCCAGACATGACGCATGGCATTCAGGCCAAAGAGTTCATTCTTGGTTTCATCAGACCAGAGAATCTTGTTTCTCATGGTCTGAGAGTCCTTTAGGTTCCTTTTGGCAAACACCAAGTGGGCTGTCATGTGCCTTTTACTGAGGAGTGGATTTCGACTGGCCACTCTACCATAAAGGCCTGATTGGTGGAGAGCTGCAGAGATGGTTGTCCTTCTGGAAGGTTCTCCCATCTCCACAGAAGAACTCTGGAGCTCTGTCAGAGTGACCGTTGGCCCTTCTCCCCCGATTGCTTAGTTTGGCCGGGCGGCCAGCTCTAGGAAGAGTCTTGGTGGTTCCAAACTTCTTCCATTTAAGAATTTTGGAGACCACTGTGTTCTTGGAGACCTTCCATGCTGCAGAAATGTTTTGGTACCCATTTTAATCAATTTTAGAAAAAGGCTGTAACCTAACAAAATGTCTGAATACTTTCCGAATGCACTGTGAGTGGCAAAGGTTTGGATGAATATTGTAATTTAAGCGGCATAGTAACAAACCGCCAACACGCAACCCATGCAACCCCAAACTGTTCACACCCCTCTTATTGCCAGAAAGAAAATGTTGCTGCAATTCTACACATTTTGCCATAGGGTGTTGAGAACATTTAGCAGTTTTTAAAGCAAATTTCCTGCATTTCTACCCATTTTGCCATGTCTTATGGGTGTTCATATGATATTGGAGTGACTCAACAAAAAGACAAAATGGGGGACCCCTGGTGGACGAGGCCCCTGGGCACATAATCTGGTTATAATAACTATGATTTTTTAAGTAGGGACCTGCGGTCCATATTGACCCCGTTTTGGGTCCGGATCCGGACCGCTGTCCGCCAGTTGAGTATGGCTTCTCTAGTGGTTCTGAGTTTAATGCTAGCAGAAATCATAAACTCAGAATTGAGATGACAGAGTCATCTCGAACCATATCTTTAGAGTTAGGGGAGGTTTAGCCATCATTCATCTCAGTGTGTTAACCTACAAATCTATCTGAAAATGCATATAAAGTGCAAAAACTAACTACAAACAGGTATAATCATCATGTAATAATTCTGGCAGCATTGAAGCTGGACATGGAAAGGTTGATCCATGACTCATTCAGGCAGTCGCCCAGGCAGTCATGCCAGGATAAGTGTGAGCATGCAGCCTCCTGTATGCCTGTGTGAATGAGTTGGTGATAGGATCACATTACTAGTTACTAACCGACTGTAAACCACTGAATAAATAAGCAACAGTTGGATGAAAAGTGCATGTTCTGATAGAAAGTGAACCTCTGGCCAGGATGATGAACAGATCCCTCTATCCCTCCGCCCCCACACACAGTCAATACCTTGTTCATAACATAGACCATAAAATAAATCAAAGACGAAAGATTCTATCAAGTCATAAGTTATGTCTTGTAGAAATAACTGGCTGCCAAGGCCTAAAAAACTGCCCCCAGAAACCATTTAAAGGGCAGTGAGCAAACTTAATCTGTCAAGAGGCAGCATGAATGAGACAGATGGAAGAGAATATGAGGCACTCAGGCCCAATTCAGACTGTCTGCAGAATATACTCTATTTCAGAACCATCCCACCTACATAACCTAACACAAATGTACACATGGACATGAAGACTCTCTCTCACACACACACTCTGCACCACACCCAGCAGCACTCTTCCTGTGTGTGTGTGTGTGTGTGTGTGTGTGTGTGTGTGTGTGTGTGTTCTGTTCTGTTCTGTTCTGTTTCGCTGTAGCTGAGGATCAGTGAAAGGAGCCTCTGTTCTTCCCAGCTTTGTTGTGATCTTCCTTTCTCAGGCCCTGTGTTGTTCTGATGGCAGGGTGTGGCCAGGTCAGATGGCAGCCAAATAGGCAGGGGGGGGTCGACGGGTGGGCGTAACCCTCCAGGGGCTGGGGGGTGCAAACAGAAGAGAGTTCTCTCCATATGAATGGCGAGGAGGCTGTGATGTGGGTCAATGGTACGACTGCTTTGCTTTGGCCCCCTCTGGTTTCAGATAGGTCTATATGAGCCTCCTGTCTGTAGCAATAGACAGACATGTAGACATAGTCCTCCTGAGGGGCCTACCCATACACAAAACAACATACACACGTGGGCACACATGATAAGCTTATACGCTCATGCGCACGTGCACAAACATGCACACACACAGAAAATGTATGGACAGGAAGGACAACTTGTTGCCTGAGTATTGCTATGATGTCACCTGAGAACATGTCATGCGTTTGTTTGTTGTGGTTTCCACTCCGGCTCAAAGTGTGTCTCTACAGAGAGATTGTTCCAAGCAGCAGCCAAGCTTTAACAAAACACACAGTTATGACATTTAAAGGTGGCAAAGGCCAAGATAGAGTGTGATACAGGTAAATTTTGTAAGGTCTCTTTCAGAGCAATGTCAATACTCATGAAGTCACACATGATGTCAATAGACCCAATTTCAATCAACTGAAATTGATAGATACATTGTAATAGATCTAGTAAAACTAGGGATGCACCGATATGACATTTTTGGCCGATACCGATATCCGATATTTCCCTTGCGCCCCCCCCCCCCAAAAATGAATACCGATAACCGATATTTAAAATTTTAGCTGCCTTTTAAGCATTCTAGTACAGTTAAATAGTTGAAACACACACACACACACACACACACACACACCAAACAGTTATTTTGCTGGCATTTAAGTCCCCATTACCAGTAAAACATGATCAAAACCTATTTCTTTCACTTACTTGCTGTGCTGTTTTGTTGTTCATTTGTTCAGTCGTTTCATTCTCAACCAGGATTTCATCATACATGTCAAGCAGTGAAGTTTCAGCTCTGTCTGTCCGTGGCCCCTCTTCGTCGGTGCGCACTGTCACTGTGTCTGTTTCCATCTTGTCCAACTCTGTCTGTAACATTTCACGTAAACCCTGTTTCTTGTCTGCATCGAAGTAGCGGGCCTTGTACCTAGCATCGAGTATGGTGGCCACACCGTAAAGCAGCTCAGAGAATGCCACCAAATCGCTTGTTCACAGCCTCTTGTAGAGTACTTTTGCAAGTTTTAACCCCACGGTCTGTCGGCAGTTTTGTTGAGCAGGCATTTCAATGCCATGACAGAGGGTATCACGTCTGCTGCAGTTGCAGTTGATGAGCTTATTTCTCAAGTTAGTTGTTTGAATGGCGTTAGGAGTGTGTTCATGTTTCAAACATGTTCCCAAATGCCATTGAAATGGCAGCAGCGGTATGAGAACCAGCACATTCTTGAACATGCAATACGGCTATCCTCAGTACGAAATCCTTATCAACCCACTGTGCTGTCAGACTCAACATGCTCATGGGGCTGACATCGCTGGTCCAAATGTCAGTCGTGAAGCTAATAGCAGTAACACCCATAGCAAGCAGCTCATGGATGTGCATTCCAACAATACTGTGTAACTCCGGTAGGGCAACATCTGAAAAATAGCGCCTACTTGATACAGTGTACTGGGGCTCGAGGTGCTCGTCCAGTCGGCGAAAGCCAACATCATCCACGACAGAGAACGGTTGATTGTCAAGGGCAATGAATTCCATTATCTTGGCGTTAATGGATTTTTCCTTTGAGTTGTCTCGCTGAAATGTTCTTACTCTTTCAAATGACTGCTGGACTTGAACTTGTTTAGTTGCTGGAAGTGTGCCCTTAGTATTTTTCTGCTTTTGTTCTAAGTAGTCTCTGAACATCTGGGGGTGATGCACTTTCAAATGAGTAATTATGTTTGTGGTATTGAAAGATTTCACCCTCTCCCCTCCTCGGGAAATAATAGCAGTACAAATGTTTCATATGGCCTTTTGGTTATCTTCCTTTGAAACTTCAAAATAGGTCCACACAGCAGACATTGTGGTCTAGGTTAGGAATGCTGTGTTGCACGTGTAACGCAGTATTTGTCGTGGCGTCATTACCTCATCTACCTACGTTACATAACTATGACATCGGTTTTGCACATCGGCGTTAAACTAGACATCGGGCTGATGCCGATGTTGGCATGTTTAGCTAATATCGGCTGATTCCGATATGCTTACCGATATATCGTGCATCGCTAATTATAACAGCATGATAACAAGATACATTAACATCATTCAATTAATGGCAAGAAGAAGAAGAAAAAAAACAGTGCTTCAATACATTTCTATTTGACATGTTTGTGAGTGACGTGCGGAATCATTTGGTGAATGTTTCCTGAAGCAACAGCGATTCCAACCCTTTCCACCTTGGTATGGATTCACCTAATTGTGGCCAGTGACTACACCGATGACTTTGGTTCAATAGCATTGTGCCATGAAGTCTGCTCCCCTCTCTCCAGACCAATTCGTATGCACTTAACAGGGCCAATGTGCCGCTGTGCGCATACCAACTACTGCACTTCGTCACAAACGGCTCACGCACCATGCAATAGACAGCACTCACACACCCAAACCAAAATTTGCACCAGATCATTCTCACTCTAGTAGAAGTCCTTCGTCTACACAAACACTCACACTCTGTTAGGCTACATCACCAACAGCCATCTAGCAGCCACAGACCCCAGTGTGATTCACATATAGTGCCTTTAAACCGACGAAAGTAGCTAGTTTATTCATTTGGGATGCTTATCTGTCTCTGTGCTGTCATTACTGCAATGAGGCCGAGGAAGCCTGTCACATCAGTCAGATCTCTTTTACAACCCCCAACCAAGGCTCAGGGTTTCAGTCTCAGTTGCAGCTGAAGTAACCTAGTACAGAAAAAAAAATACTGGGTTGTTTTGTTCACCCAATGCAGGCATTGGGTCACTTAGTTGGGTTGTTTTATTTAAAAAGAGCAAGGTTGGGTTGTTGATGGTGGGTTATTGGTGCTGGGTTATTGAGATATGACCAGATCCTATAGCTGTACATCAAATCAGCAATCTGTTCTAGCTCAGTCCCCAAAAAGGAGTGGTTCTGACCCCTGCGCACACACGTGCTCAAATGGCGAACACTTGTGCATAAACGCTGCGCAAATGGAGCCTGTCATTACAGCCATAAACAGTGATGCATTTATTTTCAAAACACAAGATACCGAAATAAACTGTGTTTTACACCTGCATTTTGATCTGAAAGTCATTCATGTTAGCAGTCAATATCAACTAGGGATAGCGTGTCACATTGTCACTTCTCAGGAGTCCAGAGCAAGCAGGATCATATGGCCTACCTGTATGCAGCAGAGGTTGCAGGATCGGATAGAAAGCATGATCTGGGGCCTCCCGGGTGGCGCAGTGGTCTAGGGCACTGCATCGCAGTGCTAACTGCGCCACCAGAGTCTCTGGGTTCGCGCCCAGGCTCTGTCGCAGCCGGCCGCGACCGGGAGGTCCGTGGGGCGACGCACAATTGGGCTAGCGTCGTCCGGGTTAGGGAGGGTTTGGCCGGTAGGGATATCCTTGTCTCATCGCGCTCCAGCGACTCCTGTGGCGGGCCGGGCGCAGTGCGCGCTAACCAAGGGGGCCAGGTGCACTGTGTTTCCTCCGACACATTGGTGCGGCTGACTTCCGGGTTGGAGGCGCGCTGTGTTAAAGAAGCAGTGCGGCTTGGTTGGGTTGTGCTTCGGAGGACGCATGGCTTTCGACCTTCGTCTCTCCCGAGCCCGTACGGGAGTTGTAGCGATGAGACAAGATAGTAATTACTGGATACCACGAAAATTGGGGAGAAAAGGGGATAAAATTTTTAAAAAAGAAAGAAAAAAAAAAGCATGATCTCTCACATTTTTCTTCCTCACAAATATCATATTTAATTTGCCTGAAAGATACATCTTCATCTCATAAGTATTGAAGGTAGTGTGATGTTACAGCTATCTTTAGACATATAGCCAGTACCCACCACTGAGGTATATAATTGTAACCCACACAAACTAGGCCTAGCTGAAATATGTAAATGATCAATGAAAACACCAGGTAGCCTATTGTTGCAACCTGGTCTCAGAGCATTTCGTATTAATCTGTATGTAAAACCAAAACACTCCATTTAGTATGATATGTTAAGAATTACAATTCGTATTATTATGTTATGAATTGCAACACGTACAATAGGTTACGAATTTTCAAAATGTACAATATGTTGCGAATTTGCTAAATGTATGATATGTTACGAATTCTAGCTAGGTGGCTAGGTTAGCTAGGCTAGGTCTTAGGGTTAGAGTTAAGGTTAAGTTAAGGAGTTAAGTTAAAGGGTTATGGGTAGGGTTAGGGGATGGGTTAGCTAAAAGGATAAGGTTAAGGCAAAAACGAAAGTAGGGTGGTAGTCGGGGTGGGTGAGCATATAACACGAACATCTAGCAACCCAAAGGTTGTGATTTAGAATCTCAAAATGGACAACTTTAGCACGTCTAGCAACCCAAAGATTGTGAGTTCAACTCTCATTACGGACAACTTTAGCATTTTAGCTAATTAGCAACTTTTCAACTACTTTGCAACTACTTAGCATGTTAGCTAACCCTTCTCTCAACCTTAAGTAACCAACCTGTCTTATTTAACCATACCAAACGTAACATATCATACTAAGTCTAGTCTGGTCTATGACACCAGGCTGATTGTTGTAGCAAAGATGCGTCTGTAGCAGATTGCTAAACTGTACTTTATATGGATAATATCAATTTAGGTAGTCTACTCTATTTTTGACATGCAAAATTGTAGACAATTAAACAAGCGCTTTCCGGTCACTAATCTGTATATGTGCGCCCGCCTTTGCGCATCATTGCTGATGACTGGTAAACAGTCAAGAACTGCAACTTTTTGGTTGAGAAGCACAGATTAGATGTTTTTTTTAAACAAGAATTTGGTGCAATGCAGATCGAATAAGCAAAGGTATAAATATAAAATACAAATGGTAGGCTATTCTGTATGTAGCCTATTAAAATATGTATGAATTGTTTATATTTTTCCCATTGTTTCACACTAGCAACCCCACAAAACCTTCTCCTTGAGGGGGTTTGATTAATCCGTGTAGGCGTGTTTTGCATCAGCTGAAAGTTTATTGCATTCAATTTGGAACCGGGCTGGATCCCAGGCGCCAGGCTCCCAGTTCAAAGCCCACAGCGAAGTCGGCTCTAAACAAAAGTGACGTAAATAATCACTTGTAGTAATTACTAGGATTTTGTGTTTTCCCATGCAAAAGGGATTGCTTTTGATAAAAATGCCTTATCTGCCTTCCCAATGAAAACAAGTTAGAAAATTAAAACATGTATTTTATGGAAAATATGCACCATGCTGCTTTGTTGACAAAATGACAGAGTTGCGCAGATTACTGTTCGATTTGAGAAGGGCACGCCTCCCTTCTCCGCTTTCGCCCGATAGTTTCAAGTCATCAGTCTCAAGTCAAAGTCGAGTCCCGAGTCTTGAAGCTCAGAGTCAAAGTCAAGTGATTTTATTTTCTATCTTGTAGAGTCCAAGTCAGACTCGAGTCAACACCTCTGGTAATAAATCATCTTTATATTCTAAAATAATGTGTAAAATGCTAAACATTTTAAAGAAAATGTTGATTTGTAGTATGTAAATGTAACATGATGAACAAGAATTACATTTACTCTCACAGGTTGTCAATAAGAGCTTTCTTAAAGCCACACCCCTGATAAGCCACGCCTCCTGAAAAATAACCTAAGGATTACATTCAAAAAGACCCAGCTGCTAGGTCAACCAGCATGAAAGTAAAAACATATCCAACTGATGGTTAAATTAACCCATGTTTGGGTAATCCCTACAACCCAACAACATGTTGGGTTTTCACAGAAAGAGCCAGTCATTGCCGATGTATTAGGCCTACGATATACAACTCCAGCATGCAATTCATATCCTCCTTGGGCAAAAAGCCATTCCAGGCACGAGATATCCATCGACCTATCCATACACAAGGGGGCCCGAGGGACGTTGCCAATGGCAACTTCCGACACCACACAGTTGGAGCGCCCAGACGAGCTGGACCAGAGTTCCCGTACCAGCACCTGCACCACCGCCCTCGCAATATGCCTGCTATGTGTGCGTTTTGCCATACGTGCCAAAAACAGACTTAGTATGTTGCCTTCGCACCAGCTACTCAACCAGCCACTGCCAACAATGACAATTTAGCTGGCTGACGTTCTATGGAAAGCTTGATAATCGCTGTCACGACCTGACACAAGAAACATAACAAATGAGCACAGCACCACCAAATACCACTTCCACTCCATTCCGAACACCGCCCTGCTTACCTCCTTCCGTGGGCTGCTTTGTCTTTTTTCCCCTTGGGCCTTCTCTTTCGGGCCTGGATTGCCATCACTAGAAGAGATTAGATTCATGTAGAGGTAGGACCGACGTCCGAGCACCGAGAAGGGACAGAGAGAAAGAACAACACATCAGTCTCGAGCTATAGCTGGCCGGTCCAGGCATCCTTAACCAAAAAGGTTGGAAACCCCCGCACGTGCGTAATTTCACCACCTCTTATCAAAACCAACAAAAGCTGTCCCGTAGTCGGAATATTTGAAAAATAGAAAATATTTCCATACCTTTCCTGGAGCTCATGATGTTTTCCTCCTTCCCTTCAGCAGCAGCGGCAGCTCAACCGCAGCAGCAGAGATCTCACGCTCTCTAGTCTCCAGCCTTCTCTCTGGAGAACGCGCACTCCCTCTGTCGTTAGGAGGAGGAGGCGCGCTCAAGCACTGAAGCTATATGCTACGTGGCCGCGCACAACTGTCACAATTGAGGTTAGCGCGAAAAGGAGCGCTTAAATTGAAAGAACCAAAACCAGAAAGACTGAGTCCCTCCGGTCAACATTAGACTATCCCCATTTTATTAATGTCTCTGATGTCTTGAACATTAAACTATTTCCCCTGCCTGCTTCCCTATTTATCCCCACGTCAAAGCACTATTAGCTCAGTATTAGCTCATCTAGAACCTAAAATAGTTATTCCGCTGTCCCCATAGGAGAACCCTTTGAAGAACCCTTTTTGGTTCCAAGTAGAACCCTTTCCACATAGTGTTCTACATCGAACGAAAGGATTCTAACTGGAACCAAAAAGTGTTCTACCTGGAACCAAAAAGGGTACAGCCGAAGAACCCTTTTGGAACCCTTTTTTCTAAGAGTGTAGGTTAACTGGGGTGTATCATGAGCAAGGGGAACCCTGAATAACACAGAGCCTCCTGCTGAATTATCCACCCTATTTTATATTTTTTTCAAGACATGTTATTGACATGCTGGTTCTGGCAAAGTCTCCTTCTTTTCATCCAATGTTGAAAGCTGTTTAGGATTCTGGGGAATGACTAGGCCTATCTCAAATGGGCCCAGAATAGGCTTAGCTGGTTAGGTCAATGGGTTTCAAAAAGTATCTGCAATTTAGTTATCTGTTGTGTCACCCGATCAATCCATAACTGGTGGGTCATATTATGGCAAACATAATCTGTTATTATCTCACCCTGGATCACATATATAACTTTCTCTGACCCAGAACAACAATTATCCTACAAATAGGCCTATTTCTCAGACATCTGTATTTTTTTTATTTACATTTTAGAAAAGGCCTGCCTGCGATTGGCAAACTGCGATTAGCCTAAATTTTCTTATTATAGGACTAGACTATTAGAAGTATAAAGTATATAAACTATAATCGGCATTGAACACTATGTGGCAGCTGAATCATAAGCTATTCATAAATGAAAGATAGCGTTATATTGAAACACTGTGGCGTTTGGCCAATGTAACCCTAATTCTGATACAAATCGGCGGATTCGATTATGCTGGGCAAACAGTCCCGCAACAGAAACGGGCAAAAGGGATGAGTGACCTTCTCAAAACGAACAGTAATCGGCGCTGCTCGGTTGTGAAAAAGGCAGCATGGTGCATCTTCCAGAAACATACATATCTTTTCCATAAAATATATGTTCAAATTGTCTAACTAGTTTTCATTAGGAAGGCATATAAACGCGTTTTTATCAAAGCAATCATTTGTATTTGCTAACCATCTGCTAACCATGTGTATGTGACAAATATATATATTTTTTTATTTGATTTATTTGAAAACACAGAATCTTACTAATTACTCCACGTGCTAAATTACTTGTTTTGCTATCATATGCTCTCTGTGGGCCCCGACCTCCAGGAGGCCCCTCATTTTAGACAGCTCCATTGGAAATCTCCATACACCCGGACACCGGGCCATGCTAAACGAGCACCACCACCGTTAAAGAAACGGGATATTTTTTTATTGACATGTCCTTCAGCAAATGAGTGTTTGATATGGGCGGGTTTCAAGACATGACTATTTCCGGATTCGAGCACACACACACACACACACACACAGTGTGTAGGAAAACTGGGGTACTTCGCTGTGCGTACTCTACTGAACAAGCAGGTAAATCAAATTTCAAAGTTAAATAACAGTTTATGTCAGTATTTTATTTGGTATTCATGTAACGATGCATAGCTTTTCCATGGCTAAGCATATGTTGGCGCCTTTAGCTAGTCATGTTACGACTTAGGTTATTGTTATGTGCTAATATCTATCGTTAGCTAGCTAGCAACCAAGCTAACGTTACCTAGCCAGTTGACGATGCCATCAGAAAAAAATGAAATTAAACACGTCTCCTAACCATCTGCCATTTAGTTGAAATTCGATAGTTGGATGGAACTGTACCAACAATGTCTTTACATCCTAGTCACAGGGTGAAAAGTTGTTGTTACACTGTTTCAGCAAGGAAAAAGAAACCCTGCTAGCTAGCACAGAGTACTTACTGTCTTTGATTATAGCCAACCAGAATAATTGTCATGTTATGTTTACATTGATACTAACAAGTTATACTGAACAAAAATAAACGCAACATGCAACAATTTCAAATATTTTACTGAGTTACAGTTTATGTAAGGAAATCAGTCAATTAGGCCCTAATCTATGGATTCCACATGACTGGGAATACAGTTATGCATCTGTGGGTCATATATAACGTTACCTGGGGGGAAAAAGGTAGGAACGTGGATCAGAAAACCAGTCAGTAGCTTGTGTGACCACCATTTGCCTCATGCAGCGCCACACATACATGCAATTAACTCGATGGTGTTTTATTTATTGTTTGACAGCCCTAATAAATAGCATTTCAAAGGTTGACCTATATAAGTTTCAATTCTCCTTTTTTCTCCGTCTGCCACAGTTTGGAGGCTGTGGCATATGTTGTATACTGTCTTGTTTACATCCTTATGTCCATAAAACATTATCTTTGGGTTGCTTTGAGGTACCATACACCCCATTACTGACTTCAACCGTCCGAGTACCGGGCATTTGCCAGATACACAACTTTATCTTTAAGTCTTCCTTACGCAGTAAGTCTGCAGGAGGCCTTTTGGTAGGCCTTCATTGTAAATAGGAATTTGTTCTTAGGTGACTTGCCTAGTTAAATAAAGGTTAAATATATGTTTTTTTAAGTCAGTGTTTGCCACAACTCTACCAATATTTCGTGTAAGAGAAGTGTTTAGTAGTGGTCGGGATGTTGACCTATTCATTCACATGTCCTTGTTATCTTCTCTTGACCTTCAGCTCGTGTCCTATGGCGGATGCAGAGCCCATGCTGGTCCCTGCCCCTGGGGGGGAGAAAAGGGCCTGCCCTGCCTTGGAGGATGAGGTGGCCCACAGCACCAAGAGACTCAGAGTCCAGAAGGATGAGAACAACGGAGGAGGACACTCTCACAAGCCAGCCCAGGATGAGGCAGAAGAGCCAGAGGGGGAGGAGACAGAGCCATTGGAAGAGGAGGATGGAGAAGGGGCCGGGTTAGGTTCTGGAGAGGCTTTTGCAGAGATGATGAAGCATGGGCTCACAGAGCTGGATGTGGGGATTCTGAAATTTGTCAGTGAACACAAGGGCTTCTCTGGGATTCTCAAGGAGAGGTTTGTACTGATTCCAGTCAGGCTGTAGTGTGATCTGAACCATGGTGTGATGTATATGTGTTGCTGTGTGCGTTTCACTATGAGAGAGATAATCTAATACTCTTTATTTAGGTACTCTGACTTTGTGGTACATGAGGTCAACAAAGAAGGCAAGACAGTGCGGTTGGATGATCTCTCGGTTCCTGAGGAGGCTGAGGTGAGCTAACAATGTATCAGTAGAACTATCTTTCGTCTTGCAGTTTAGAGTGAAATATAATCATTCCTGAAGTTAAAGCTTGACTTCGTAGCCCTTTACACTCGTACCCATATACGTGTTGGAAATGGAAGATTTGAGCACTAATAAGCACCTAAATTGGAACGTCGTGGCTGTACAGTAACATGCTATACATGACGTCAAAGCTATTCCTCTGCACTTCAGTGGTGTATGTGTTTTGGCTGACAGCTGTTCTGAATTTGAGCACCGCGCACAACAAGAAGTTGACCTCATCCCTCCTGGTAATTGGGTAACTTTAGAAAATGTTTTGTCTAAGTAAGAGAAATGCTGTAAATTTAAGAGGACTCAATCTATTTTGAAAGATGAGACGTTAAGGATTATAGTAAATACGGCCTTGACAAGCAAGCCAAACCCCGGTGAGTCCCAGTGTGCACTTCACATCTCACTTCAAAATTCATGTCATATACAGTGTCAATATTTATGATTTTTATGTTTGATTTTAACTTACAAGATGAAGTGTCGTCATACCCTGGGTAGTTCTGAACACAATGAGCATATGTTATATTGTGAAGAAAGCACGCGCACCTGAATGCACTCATGACTTCCTCCTAGCCGCACCAAATTGCCTTGTGTAAGATCATATTTTATAACTTAGCTAGTCATGTTGGCAAGAGAACAAGCTTTGAAATCATGGACACCTGACTCAGATTACAATTTATAATGGGCCGTTTTTGGATTGCGTAAACAACAACAGTAGTTGTGATTTCAGGGATGGAGGGTTGTGTTCCAAACAAAACTACAAGTGTTCCTCAGCAGCATCACAGCTAAGAGAGCTCCAAAAAGTACCTTATAGTTGAAGACTCTTCTTCGAGTCATATAAGTGCGTTGAAATTGCTTAGGGACAACTGTGCACACTTTGGAGAGATGTGTGTGGCCACCTGGAGACACCAGTTAGTCCTGCTTCCCCAACTGTGGATTCCATCTTTAAACTGTGATGTTGGGTTTGTCTTGTGCTAGGAAGCCAGTGTGGCAGAGCAGCCAGGGTCTGAGGTTTTCACAGAGGAGCAGAAACACGAACTTGAGCAGCTGCAGCTCTTCAAGAACAAAGAGGGCAACGTGTCCATAGAGGTGAATACGCTGACTTTCTCCAAACCCATTAATTAAGTCTGAGAATTTAGTAGTAGTTTGTTATCCACCTTGACCAGTGGGTTTATATAACGTTGAATAGTTCACCTGTCTTGAAAGGTGACCAGTTGCTTCTGGTTGAACACAGGTGGCGGATGACACCAAAGAGAAACGGACCCTGGTCCACAAAGCTGTCAAGACCCTGTACCCTGGACTGGAGACCAAGACAGAGGAGCGGGAGGGAAAGAAGTTCATCGTGGCCTACCACGCAGCCGGGCAGAAAGCACTCACAGGTAGAGAGGAGAGAATGGGAGATGGGTGTAATGGACCTATTCTGGGTTTGTATCTGTTTTATTTTCACAGGGTGAAATCTCTAACGTCTGTCATAGAACAGAATCAAGTCGCTCTTAAGTTTGTGTCTCTTGCTTCAATAAAGAGTTTACATTTCAGAATGGGGCAAGTTATTATTGAATGGTTGGAAAGGGTTGTACTGCATGCCCTTGTTCAGCTTGGCCTCTTGGCTCTCACTGCATGTGGTTCTGTCTGAGTCGAGTAGCTACTGCCTAGTTAAATAAAATAAAAAATACTGGGTTGGCTAGCGTATGGGATAAAATGCAGGCTGCATGAATGAACAGGTGCATGTGAAATGTCAACACAACAAACCTGCATGAAGATCCAGACCAGGCCCGTGGCCTGTGAGAGAGCACATGGATCTTGACTTCATCCAGGTTTCTGTGAACTTTTAGGCCCAACAAATCAGTAGAATCTCCTTGACTGGCCTATTTTGAGATCAGTTAAGACATTGACATTATTCACATCAATAATTTCCTGTGAATTCAGTAGCTTGTGCAAAAAGAGCACAGCACGGTTGTCATCAAATAATTGCTTTGTCATGCCCGTGGCACACGACTTGCTGCACAGAAACGGTTTGACACAACAGCACTCCAAACCTGCATGCTGATTTGCCACCCCTGTCGGTCTGTCTGCCTAACGGTCCATGAACTTCTTTTAGTAACAGTCTTTTATCGTTTATATTCTATTCCTTTTGCTCTTCTCTGTGGACAGAGGTCAAAATCGCTGCAGGTAAGAATTCCTTGTCCACACTGCTCAGAAAAAGAGTGAGGTACATGCAATTTAAAGGTTTCAGGAGACTCCAGTCCGTAAATGTTGGTAGCATCACATCTGATTAAATATCAGCTCCTTATCTGTCATGGCATCATCAGTCTTGCACGATTGTCTGTATGGTAAATAAATAGGCATGACTATTTTCAGGGTGTGATGAACTGTTATCTTATTGTTCAGGCTAAGGGAACAGATCCTCAGTTGGTTAGTTTATACTTTAGAGCAATGGGGAATGAGTGTTCAAGTGCAGTTTTAATTATTCTGACATTTTGCGACATGCAGGATGCTCCCGGCATAATTTGTTAGAGAAGTGGTTAATGCTGTATGTGTTGGGGCCTGTAACGAAGCTGCTTCCACCCAAAAAGATAAGAGCCAGATAGTAGTTTCAATAACTTATCAAAGGCCTGAACACTGATGAGGATGTATTCTCTGGTGACAGAATGTGTTAGATATCTGATTCTCTGCCTGTGTCTCCACGACTTACTCCTTCTGTGTCCCTGGACAGCCCCCAGGAAACACTCCTGGCCTAAGAGCCGTGGGGCCTTCTGCCACTTTGTCCTTTACAAAGAGAACAAGGACACCATGGAGGCCATCAACGTGCTGTCCAAGTTCCTCAGGTAGAACACTTGTTTTTTTTCATAGCATTTCTCACAGGATGTGTAAGAAAAACGTCTGCTAAACTGTACAACTCCTGACATTGTGCGTTTGCTTTTCTTTAGGATGAGGCCTAATGTGTTCTCCTACATGGGGACCAAGGACAAGAGAGCCATCACTGTGCAGGAGATTGCAGTTCTCAAGTGAGTGTGGTGGCCTGCCACTCATCAAACTGCCAAACATGTAATTATGTTCTTATTCGTTAAAAGTCCAACGCAGCCGTTTCTGGGTAACAATGAAGTACATTAAGAGCTCTACATAGTCTATGCAATGGAACTGCAACAGATCCAACGGAGGTTTGTTTACGTAGCTCTACGTAGTTGTACATACTTTTGTGATGCAGGATTTTTGGAGCCCGGCACAAACGGAGCTCTGTAGCTCTATTTGCGTAGACTATGAAATCACTGTGGAGAGCCTTTACTGTGATTGTTTTCAATTCAAAAGTTGTTTAGATATTTATATATGTTTTTACAAAAATTGCTTCTTAGCAAAGAGCAATTTCTCAAGCAAGAATTTTACTAGGACTGTCTGGGAGTGGTCTGAGTGAGGAGCCTAAGTGGAGGGATATTTAACCTGAAATCGATCTTATTGGTCTATGAACTTACACTGCCTGGTGATTGTCGCCAGGCATGCCAAAACTCCACCCATGCAAAACAAGCAGAAATTTCAGGCACTCTTTTCAAACACCTCTTACACTAAAAAAGCATTATCATAATTTTCACAGTATTATTCTAGCCTCCTCGTGTGGAATTGTATATAGAACATGGGAAAATCCTGTTTTTGACTGCACTGGGCCTTTATGTTGCCTGTGACTTCAGGGTCATAGTAGAAAAACTGTCTCACCTCAACAAGTGCCTCAATAACTTCAAGCTGGGAAACTTCTGCTACAAGAAACACCCTCTGAAACTGGGGGAACTACAGGGAAATCATTTCACTGTGGTCATCAGGTCAGTGGATACTAGCTGCGTGTGATGTCTGTCTTTGATATAACATTCTTTGTAACTCAAACTACTCTCCAATCCCCATTTATTCAAATAGCAACAACTTTTAATCTGCTCTGTGTTGCTATTTGTTACTGGCTGGTTGTCTCCCACAGGAACATCACCGGAACAGATGACCAGGTCCAGCAGGCCATGACCTCCCTCAGAGAGACGGGCTTTATCAACTACTACGGCATGCAGCGCTTTGGCACCACTGCCGTGCCCACACACCAGGTTGGCAAGTAAGGACAGACACACACACACGCGTACACCAGTGGCTGGTGGCACCTTAATTGGGGAGGACGGGCTCATAGTAATGGCTGGTATGAAATATGTGGAATGGTTTCAAACACAATACCATTCACTCCATTCCAGCCATTATTATGAGCTGTCCTCCCTTCAGCAGCCTCCTGTGACATACATAGAGTATAGGGTCAGCAGTCAAGAACATGACTACTCTGTGCATAGTGTAACTGGCCCACAGGTATGGGGTAGGCAGGGGATAGGTGATTTGACTGTTGTTGTGTCTGGACCAGAGCCATCCTGCAAGACAACTGGAATGAAGTGATAGATCTGATCCTGAAGCCTCGCCCTGGAGGTAAACAGCCACTCTCCTTCCTTTGACTCGGTTTTGAATGCTTTTCATGTAATGTCAGCTACCAGATGGCCAAAGCATCATTGCAAGATCATGTGTTCGACTTAATTTACCGTGACCTTTCTCTCTGCAGCGGAGAAAGGTTACCTGGTGAAGTGTCGTGAGGAGTGGGCCCAGTCCCAGGACCCAGAGGCAGCGCTTAAGAAGCTACCTGTGAAACGCTGTGTGGAGGGACAGCTGCTCCGAGGCCTCTCCATGTACGGCAAGAAGAACATCATCACTGCATTTTCCATGGTGAGCTGAGCCAGCTTTTACAAACTAGCTGGCAAATGCACTGTTATGACTAATCAGGAAGTAATGGGTGACTTGCACACACTTTCCAAACATCATGTACATGATTTATTTATCCCTGTGTGTTTCCAATGGATTGTATGTTATTAAATGTTGTAAAAGGTGAGAAACAAACTTGGCCACACGGGTCCACTGTTGATTTGTTTGATTAATTCGGTCTGTTTTCGTCAGGTTTACTTACGGTGGGTTATCTCCCTGTGTTGGCCCTCATCTTTTAGATCCCTCGTAACAACCGGCTGATGTACATCCACAGCTACCAGAGCTTTATGTGGAACACCATGGTCAGCAGACGCATTGAGGCCTTCGGGCTGTGGAGGGAGACCTCGTGCTCAGAGGAGGTGGGTCCTATCTGTCTTGTGCGCCTTCGTGTGGGTATATTTGGGGACAACTGAGTTTTAAATCCTTTGTTAAATCTTCTGTAGAGGACGAGCACACAGCCCAGAGTGCCTGTCTCACAGATGGCTCTAAAGTGTGATAATCCATGTCGAACAGAGGGCTTCAGACCACCTGCTAGGCTGGACTGAGTTAGTGTTTATTCTATGTAGGGGCTCAAACCAACTAATGTACACATCCTATTCGCCCTCTATCTCCAGGCACTGCGTTCGTGCTGTCTGCAGCTGAGGCAGAGACCCACTCTATTCAGGACGTGGTGATGCCCCTACCAGGGTTTGATGTCATCTACCCCACTCACCACGGTAAGAGAGCCCTGCATCCTGCCATCCTCCATGTCAGGGCACAGTCCCCACACAACTGCTGTTCTGATGCCTGTTGTCTGTGGGGTTAGAAGCAGGGGAGAAGAAGATTTTCAATCCCTCGACTGCTATATCTCTGGAGTATACTATTCTATTTAGATATGTGGGTGAGGTGTGTGTTTCAGATGTGATTTTGTCCTTTCCTCCTGTTCTGTAACAGTGGGTAAGGGCTACAGGGAGATGCTGAGTGCAGATACCCTGTGTCTTATGTTGTCAATGTCCAGGTTGAGGGACTACTCTCTGGCCGGGGCCTACCGACGCATCCTCATCAAACCCAGTGACGTCAGCTGGTCTGTAACACTCACTATCACCTCGGTATCAAGTAATATAACAATTTTCTGTCATAGCTAACTAGTAAAGAGCTATCTAATAGTATTATGCAAAATGTTGTTACACATTCCAAAGACATAAAAAAGAAGCTGAGGATTGCTTTATTTAAAAAAAGAAAATTGCATGAGTGTGATATGCAGTACCAGTCAAAAGTTTGTACACACCTACTCATTCAAGGGTTTCTTTATTTTTATTATTTTCTACATTGTAGAATAATGGTGAAGTCATCAAAACTATGGAACAACACATATGGAATCATGTAGTAACCAAAAAAAGTGTTAATCGAATCAAAATATATTTGAGATTCTTCAAAGTAGCCACCCTTTGCCTTGATGACAGCTTTGCACACACTTGGCATTCTCTCAACCTGCTTTACCTGGAATGCTTTTCCAACAGTCTTGAAGGAGTTCCCACATATGCTGAGTGCTTGTTGGCTGCTTTTTCTTCACTTTGCGGTCCAACTCATCCCAAACCATCTCAATTGGATTGAGGATGTGTGATTGTGGAGGCCAGGTCATCTGAACTCTGAAGCATTTATTTGGGCTGCAATCTCTAATGACCTTATCCTCTGCAGCAGAGGTAACTCGGTCTTCCTTTCCTGTGGCGGTCCTCATTCAGAGCCAGTTTCATCATAGCACTTGATGGTTTTTGCGACTGCACTTGAAGAAACTTTCTTGACATTTTCCAGATTGTTTGACCTTCATGTCTTAAAATAATGAACTGTTTCTCTTTACTTATTTGAGCTGTTCTGATTGGCTCAACTGATTCCACAAATGAACAAGGCACACCTGTTAATTGAAATGCATTCCAGGTGACTACCTCATGAAGCTGGTTGAGAGGGAAGAATCTCAAATGTTAAATATATTTTGATTTGTTTAACACTTTTTTGCTTACTACATGATTCCGTATGTGTTATTTCATAGTTTTGATGTCTTGACCTGTATTCTCAATGTAGAAAACAGTCAAAATAAAGAAAAACCCTGGAATGAGTAGGTGTCAACTTTTGACTGGTACTATGTGTTTTATTTATTTATTTATAAGGGCGACAGGTAGCTTGGTGGTATCAGGGGAATTAAATAATTCCTTTATGTACTCATTAATTAAAATCACTGTCTATTTCTAAGTATTTGTAAGATACTTATTAACATAAAATAGACAGGGTACAGTCTTATTAATATTAGATAATAGTATTTATTCTCGGAGCACGCTCCCATTTAACCATAAACAACAGTTTATATACAGAATATGACGTCATTGGTTACAGAATAAAGCTCCTCCTCTTAACCAAGATAAAACAGGTTCGAAAGTTCATTCCAACTCAACAGCTTACACACATGACACACAATATCAGTTATTCTCCTGAAGGCTCACTATAATTTATTACCACTTTAGCAGACAACTCAAGATAATGGAAGACCTAAAAAGTTAATCACTGCCTTATCTAAACATCTCAGGGCTAAGTTGGGTCAGTTCAACCATAGTTCAACGATTCTTTATGTTTACTTTATAACCCACAGCACAAACCTCTCTAACTAAGTTGGAATGGTGTTTATTATGTTTTAATTCCTCCTTGTTCATACTACATAATCCCTTCCTTATGAATTAACCTTATTAATCAGATATAATAAGACAGTGTAGAGTTCAATTAGTTATAGTTTTATCTAAATGTAGATGTTGTTTTAGTCATTATTCATAAAATTCCTAACAGGTGGTTAGAGCGTTGGGACAGTAACTGAAAGGTTGCTAGTTTGAATACCCGAGCCAACAAGGTGACAGAGTTTTCAATGTGCCCTTGAGCAAGGAACTTAACCTTAATTGCTCCTGGGTCGCCACTGATAATGGCTGACCCTGGTCGTGACCCCCGCTCACCGCGGGTGTCTCGGGGAGTTGGGATATGCAAAAAACACATGTCCAGCTCACATGTATATAATACACACTTGTACATGTGTGATACTGGACAAATATAAGCACCCACCTAATAATTATTGAGGCTTTTGTTAAATGCACTTTAAATAAATGTTTTGATAATATGTCCTCAATTTCTTCAGCTACGATATTGAGTTGTATTTCTTGTATCGTCTCCTTGTGTAGGGAGGCGATTAACTATGATGACCCTCGTATCTCTCTGGTTCACACTGATGTGGAGAAACTAGAGGACCAACCTCCTCCTGTCTTCAACAAAGGTCTGTTCCAGCTTCATGTTGCTGTACATTGATCACTTGTGTTCCTCCTCAACTTGGCTTGTATGTGTACCCCCACTTTAAGTGGTAGAGAAAAACAAAGAATTCTTGACAGCCCTCTTTCTGGTGAAGTTTCTGCCTCTTTTTTCTTCATCATCCCCTCCTCTCTTCCTCCCACCTCCAGAGGGGAAGTACAGGGCTTTGAGGATGGAGTTCTCTCTGCCTCCCTCCACCTACGCCACCATGGCCATCAGAGAGGTGCTCAAGATGGACACCAGCATCAAGAACCAGACCCAGCTGAACACCACCTGGCTCAACTAACACAACACGGAACAAAATTTAACTGAGCTGTATCCAGCGATGTCAAACGTTGCACATAGAAATTTTATGAATAGTGCTGACACGATTCCCCTATTCGATATGACGATAATATCTGGTCTACACGATACATTTCTATCTGAACTTTCTGTATTGTTACTTTCTCCTCAATAGGCCCTTGAACTGCATATAGGCCTAGACTACAGGGCTGTGTTTACAGGCTGCAGAGCAGTCCACACTGTATGTGCGAGTATCTGTAGACTGTGGGAGTGTGTTTGGTACTTTGCCAAGCCAAAAGTCATTCCTCAAGGTGTGTCATAGTGATGATGGAAATCATCAGAGCCACCCACACAACCAAGAGCAACATCTCTGTTATTAATTTTTTTTATCAGGAGGTTTTAAAGCGTTCCTGCACTGGTGGAGTTGAGAGATATGATTTTGAAATGAGTGACGTGCTGCCTAAGCACTTACAGGCGACGTCTAGGAGTTTCTCAGTAACCCATGGGGGTGTTCTGAGGTAGGGCTGTAACGATAAACCTAAAATGATTGATACGGCCACTTTTGCATGCAGCATTTTGTTGATACCATTCACTACCATAATAGTAGCCTATACTAGAGAAATGAAATGTGCTAATATGGGTAATGGCTACTACAAACTAGTAGTAATACAAAACAGTGGTGCACATTACTGTTCTAATCATAGTGTTCTATGTATTGTTATCGTATCAATTCAGGCAATCTATCGCAATATCTATTCTCTGGAACTCTGGTAGAAAGATTTCCTCTTTAAGGGACACCACCTCGACTCTGTCACTCACTTCCCCAAAGACGAATAAATAAACTTGATGCCCCTGCTACTTCCCACAGTACTACAATGAACTGTCCCTGATTGTACAGAATTGTCGTTTGCTTTTTTTAACTAATATGTTTATTTATTTTTAGAAACGAGCTCTCTTTTTTTATAGTAACTATTCAGCCCTATAGTAACTATTCAGCCCAAGAAGATCAGTCCTATGAATTACAGTTCCATCGTTAAACAGTGGGAGCATCTACTGTCATAAAACTAATGTTGCTTGACTAAAACACTTTTATTCAATAGACATTGACATTTGTGTTGTGCTTTGGGGGCACTTATTTCTGGTTGGTGGCAGTAAAGATGCATCTTGGCAATGACAAATCAGTTTTCTGTTTTGGGTTCCAGTCAGCACTGAGACAATGCCCCGGTTGCTGCTGGTCATGGCAGGTGCTGTGGAGCTTACCGTCTGGCAGGGTGGCTCTTGCCAGCTGGCTGTAGTTATTGTAGTGATTGCCTGCTATCAGTGCCATGGCTCCAATCTGTGTTTGACTGGATCCAGTCACCAGCCAGTTAACCTGGTATACTGAGAAGGATCTCATGCAGTTTTACTTAATTTTCTGTTATGTCATGCTCTGAAAACAAATCTCGGTAACGGAGGACTTCAGATTTGTTTATATATTTGAATCTGTGTTCGGGGATATGGAAGAAAATCACACTAGCACATTATTTTCTAGCAGGACTGGTGTAACCTTGTCAGTGACCACCATATTTAGTTTTTTTACATGGCCTAAGTAAGATATTATACCAACTCATACCACAAGGGAGAGAAGTTTTGACTGTTTTACTATATATTTTTTAAATTACCTCAACATCTGCACGTCACATTTTATTATTCAATTTCATTCTTAACAAAATTCAAAATGTGTAAATGTCCACGTTCCTTGATATGAAAACCAATCTAAACTGACCTGTGGTCAGGTGACACAAATATGTCTGCAATAAATACACGATAAATGTGTTCCTCTAAATCCAATATAAAGTTGTATTCCTCTGCAGTGTGTTTTACAGGTATAGCTATTTACATTCCCTCAACTTTGCTTTAAAGTTGTGTTCCCGTCTTTCTGGCATTGAAGTCCTTACTACTTTGTTGAAAGATGTCTGGAACTGCTTTGATTTATGAGCAGATGACCCGCTACAAACTCCTATGTGAGTCTCCATCCTTATTGTACATTGTTATTCTATGCACACTGCAGTATGGATAAGTCTACTTCTAACAGGTGAGATGAAATGGACTATCTATAATTATCTTTATTGTCCCAATTGAGAAATGTGTAGTGCAGTCAGGGTAAAAACAATATATAAAAAACAAGACTGAAACTGGCAGAGGCTAGCTAAGGTGTCAGCTATCTCGGTCAACTGTAGAACATCTACCACTGTGCCAAGCTGACAATAGAGGCCACTCTCCAGCTGGTGGACAGTGTGATGACTGGGGAAGTGAGGAACGGTATGGCTCTGGTCAGGTGGGTTTGTATTATGAAGGGACAGAATGTGGGGTGAGCTGTTGTAACTTTTCAAGGGATATGTTCTGTGTTGCACTGTGATGTTATGCCTTTCATAGACTCCTGTTATGTCTGCACCCTAACACAAGGCCATTGTGTTCTGGAACTGTTGCTTGTATAAAATAACTTGAGTAAATAATATGATTGTGTTATCACCTCCCACTATATAAGGGACATGGAACCGTTTACTCCTGAGTTCTTCCCTGTGAAATCAGATCTCCCCTGCAGCTGCTTGATTAAAGTTATTATACAATTGAATAGTCTCTGCCTTAATCTTTGGATTACATTTTCCAAAACAATAATAATAATAGGTTAATATAATTTTGGGGGTAAAAAACATACAACAGCATGTACAATGTATTCTCAGAGGATAGCACTTAAAATTCATAATTAAACACTTGTTTCCAAAGTGGTCCTTGATTTATATGAAGAGATTAGCCCTCAGCTGTTAAATTTACAATGCCCCTCGAGGTGTCATGGACTTCATGTATGTCAGTTAACAGTATCTGGTAGTTGGTATTCTCTCCCTCCTCTCTATCAGACCCCCAAGACACCACAGTCTGGCAACGGCTTCTGTGCAGTGCTGCCAACGGCTTCTGTGTTTTTACAACATAAGTCATCGCTGCCCACTATGCCAAGAAACACTACAATGTCAAGAGGTGAGCAGGACCTAGATAGAACCCACTCCTAACGGATTCCAGTGTATGCCTTTGAAAATAGAATTAGAAATAGAATAGGAGAATGTGTGTTTTTTTTCTAAGAGTGCTTTTGTTTTGCCCAGGATGTTGATAGTGGCCTGGGACGTGCATCACGGACAGAGCTTACAGTTCTCTTCCGAGGCGAGTGTCTTTTCTTTATCCTAGACTGGACCTTTTGGCTGCTAATCCATCTTGACTGACACCACTCCTTGTCTCCCATTGTGCTCTACTTCTCCTGGCACCGCTATGAGCACCAAGGCTTCTGGCCCAACCTGAGGGAGAACGACTATGACAGTGTGGGCAAAGACTGGCTTCAACAGCAACGTAACCTGGAACTAGGTCAATGCCATAGAAGTAGAATTCTAGAAGTCATTTCAATTTTTAGAAGCCCTTGTTTCTTCCTCAGTAGCATTATGCCTTCAGTTCTCATTTGATCTCTTGACTGGTTACAGGTGGGGATGGAGAACAGTGATTACCTTTCCGTCTTCTTCCATGTTCTCCTGCCTGTCGCATATGAGGTGAGGCATTCTCCTGCATCTGCAGCACTCACAAAACATGATCAATCTCTATGATCAATCCACTCACAAGCCATACTGGGACTGTCTCAAACACACAGGTACTATATGACATTCGGGCTGTGACGGACATTTTGGATGACGGTAATTGGCCAGCAAAATGACTGCGGTCTCTAATATCCGTTCTAATAGCAAAAAATAAATATTTCGTTTTTTTACGCACATCTTCTCTTTTCCTCTTCTCCTGACTACATGTTCTTCCACAGAAATAGAATGAATAGACCAGGTGTTTGCATTTCAAGTCAATGATGGCTTAATGGGTGGACTGGCGATCATTGCGAGTGTACCCATAGGCAGTGGCGGAACTAGAGTTCATTAACATACTATGAATAGTCAGTGTCTCTACCTCAGAACTGCAGCTCAATTTCTCTCTCTCTCGCTCTCTCTTTCTTTCTTTCCTTCTTTCTTTCTCGCTCTCAATTCAATTCAATTTGCTTTATTGGCATGATGTAACAAAGTACATATTGCCAAAGCTTATTTTGGATATTTACAATATAAAATAAAAATGAAAATCACAATTGTCAATGGGACAACAGTAACAACAATAACCAAGTGTCAAAATAACCATACATTCAACAATACATTCAACATCTCTCTCTCTCACACACACAGGGAGCACCTAAGTGCCAAATGATCCTAGGTAGATATAAAACAGCATAATTCTGCGGTTCTGGTGAGGACTGGCAAAATGTTTCACAAACTCATCCATGTTGAGGGAGCGTGCCCTCCTTGACTCAACACTGAGAACTCTGAGGTGACTTAACCTGTCATCAACCATTGTTGTCCTAAGGTGGGTTTTAATCAGATTTAAAGCTGAGAAGCTTCTCTCGCAAGAAGCACTGCTGACTGGTGTAACAACAGAAATCTTAGAAAGTCAAAAATGCTCATGGAAGACCTCTTTATAAGGTTTCTCGAAACACAACAAAGTCAAGGAGAGTAGACGGTCTGTCCCTTCCACTTTTCTCTCTCCTATCAAGAAGCCGCTTGGTTTGATGAACCTCTTGTTTGAGGTCCTCTAAATCTGACTCAAAGTTCTGAGCAAAGGCAAACAGAGGCTCCTCATTCAAGAATGTTGTATTCTTTGAGTTGAGAGACTGGACCCCTTGCATTATCTCGCAATTCTTCTTTGAAAAACGCCTCTGTAGCTCAGCTGTGAGACTGTCAAGCACCTGATAATAGATAGATCTTTGGAAGCTCTCAACATCACTTTGGTCACTATTTTTCTGTCCTACAGTGCTCATCATCAATGAGTCGTGAAATCTTAAGCTTGTTTGTACACTTATTTTGCAGTGCTCTGCAATCTCTTCAACCTCTTTCCATAGTTCTCCAAAGTAGCCCTCACTTCTGTAGTTCTGTCTGTAAGGCCACCAACTAGAT
This sequence comes from Salvelinus namaycush, assembly GCF_016432855.1. Taxonomy (NCBI): domain Eukaryota; kingdom Metazoa; phylum Chordata; class Actinopteri; order Salmoniformes; family Salmonidae; genus Salvelinus; species Salvelinus namaycush. The sequence continues at coordinate 14,305,091 of NC_052314.1, forward strand.
GCTAGGTCAAGAGAGCTTGATTGGAGCATGTCAGAAAGACAATTGGCATCACCAAGCACTTTACAAAAAGTAATCAAAAGCCCTATGAAATGTAAATCTATCTGAGAAAGAAGGCCCCTTGCCTCCACTGATCTATCACCACTATTTTCAAGTGTGATATCCTGTAGCACTCTCAGAACTGCTGAAAGCCTGTCCCTCAGATTATGGCATGCCATGTATCTGCATGCCCACCTTACATCTGTAAGTCTCTGTAGTTCCCTGGACTGCTGCTGTGGATACAGCTCTTTCTGAACCGCAAGCCACTTGAGATGAACGTACGAGCCAGATACAAAGTTATAAAGCTTCTGCAGTAAAGCAAAACAGTTAACTGCCTCAGGCACTGATTTTACAGCATCGACAAGAACCAAATTCAAACAAAGTGCATTACAGTACACATAAAATGCAAATCTTGCACTGTTTTTAATCCGTGCAGACACACCAGAATGCTTTACGCTCATGACGGATGCACCGTCATAGCCTTGTCCCACATGATTATGTCTGTAGTCCAGACCATGTTTTTCAAAGCAATCAATTATCATTTTTTATGAGACCTGCTGCATCTAAGCTTTCAGCTGAACAAAAGTGTAAAAAGCTTTCGTGGATGTAATAGTGAACACATTTGTTATTTTTTCTTTAAATCTTTGGTTTCATCTGCAATTACACTACACTAAAAACTTCACTTTCTTTTGCTTCTCTTGTTATTTCACTTTGAACCATCTCAGCTAAGCCCTCAAGGACTTCGTTCTGGATTTGGTGGCTTGTGTACTTAACATTGCCACATGCATTCATCCTTTTCTCTATGAGAGGGTCATGCTTTCCTATTTCTTCTAAGATTGTCAAAAAATGACCCTTGTTGTGAGAGTCATCAGTCTCTCGATGACCTCTCTGCGCTATATTTTGAGTGGTAGTTAATAGGAGCACATCTGCAATTGCTTTAATGTAAGTACAGGTTTTCCTCCACTTTATTTTTCCGTTCCTCATTTATGACATCTAACATTGATGAGTTCCTGTCAATAGGACTTTTATGCTGATTCCAAGCATACATAGCATTGATATGATGCTCTGCCTTTGATTGGAGCTTAAACCCAGAATCTTTAAACAGAGCCTTTTTCCTCTTACAAAAACCTGAGTGAGATGTGAAGGCAGATTCAGGTGTATTGGGCAGAGAAAAATGCCTACAGGCGAAACAACAAGTCGAATCTTGACTGACAGAATATTCAAGCCATGAATTGTCATTATACCAGGAGCTGTTGAAAGCCCTTTTCCTAGTACCATGCTGAGTTCTGGGAAATGTTTTCAAACACAGCTGTATAGGACCCTCTTCTCTGGATCTTGAAATGTCTGAAGTACACTTTAAACAATGTGTCATATCTCTATGGAAATGTATAATTAAGGGATCCCCAAGATTAGATACTAATAGCTGCTAACTAAAATGTGTAGTTTAAAGTATAGGCCTGCCATTGGTTCCTTTTGGAACATCATATCTAGTGCTTGATGCAGTTGTGAGGGGCTCGATGACATCTCCTGGCAGCTCTGGCTCACTGTCTTGCTCAGAGGTCTCTGTGTCATCCCTTGATACATCTATTACAATAAAATAACACAAGAACCATTCATGCCACAGCCACCAAAACAAGAACACACATGAATCAACAACCAATATTTTAAAGTGAGGCTTAATCTGACAAAATCATCTATTACAAGCTGAAGCTAAATGTATGTTCTGAACTGGGCATGTGACTGACTGCCTGGTAGATGCTCTGACCTGGTGGTGGTAGACTGGGTCCTTGTGAAGTCTGACCACACTGACTCTGACTAGCTTCAGGTAGGGAGCTGCTCTGGGGTCCGGTGGTGATGCAAGGGCTGGGGTCTGTTTGTACCTGATCTGCCTGTTTGTGCTTCTTTAAAAAGAAGTCAGATATCTCTCCCTTTCTTTTCATGTTTAATTGACCCTATGCAAAAATAAGACAGTCTATGGATACATCTAAGCATCCAATTACCCACATTTTAGTCCAATCTCAATCTTAATTACAAATCCTAATATTATCATAACTGTACCTTAAAATCAACTACCAGCCTAAGTTGCTAGTTAGAGCATGGCTAGCCCTACTCTGCAGTAAGTAACTTAGCTAGCTATAATTTCTTACACCTTTACGATAGCAAACAGGCTATCTGCAAATTGTGGTAATCTTTTGAGCAACGTTAACAGATTGATAATAATAATTGTTCGTTTTGAGTTCAAGTACGAACATCTAACTGAGTTAATGGATTTCAAATTGCTGAAGGTTAACTTGCTGAACACTGACAGCTGTAGCCTACTAGTTACCCCACATTAGCTAAACATTCGTTTACTGTAACTTACAACACTGCACTGTATATGAGTGTATTACTAGCACAGATGTAAACATAATGTTAGGCTAAATTGGGAACCGATCTCTCATCTGATTAACTGTCTTTTAATGGAGCCAAAGGTCTAAAGTTAACTTACACAGCGACTCAACTTTCGTTAAAGTTGTTCAGGAAACCTAAACCCGATGTTAAACCTTAAAACTTACTTCAAATATGATGCTGTCATTTATGAACATTTTGAAAATCTTGGCTCTCTCTAATTTTCTCCTTCTCTCTTTCTTTCTCTCGGAGGACCTGAGCCCTAGGACCATACGTCGGGACTACCGGGCGTGGTGACTCCTTGCTGTCCCCAGTCCGCCTGGCCTTGCTGCTATTCCAGTTTCAACTGTTCTGCCTGCGGTTATGGAACCGCCACCTGTCCCAGACCTGTTGTTTTTCAACTCTTAATGATCGGCTATGAAAAGCCAACTGAAAATTATTCATGATTATTATTTGACCATGCTTGTCACTTATGAACATTTTTGAACATCTTGGCATAGTTCTGTTATAATCTCCACCCGGCACAGCCAGAAGAGGACTGGCCACCCCTCATAGCCTGGTTCCTCTCTAGGTTTCTTCCTAGGTTTTGGCCTTTCTAGGGAGTTTTTCCTAGCCACCGTGCTTCTACACCTGCATTACTAGCTGTTTGGGGTTTTAGGCTGGGTTTCTGTACAGCACTTCGAGATATTAGCTGATGTACGAAGGGCTATATAAAATAAACTTGATTGATTGATTGATGCTTTCGCCAATTGAGAAAAAAGCTTGTGCAGCTGTGGAAATCTTCTCTCTTCTTCTTCTGTATGTTCTTCTTATTCTTCTGTATCTCGCAACCAACGTTAATATCCTCTCTTCCTCGTCCTCTATTTGAAAACGTCTAAATAAATGCTTCTTTCAACAAGGTGAAATCAGAATGAGAATGAATAAAATTTTGGGGTGGCTCCCGAGGTGGCCAATCAGATGTCAAGGGTGTCCAGTGCCACCCCGGAAACCCGTCTGGCTCCGCCCCTGCCCATAGGAGCAAAGCTAGGTTGAAGAAGACAAAGGTTAAGACAACGAGATTCTAATATCCCATAAATCTTTGCAACAATTGGACCACAGTAGTCCCAAATTTGTGACGACGTTGTCTTAACCTGTATATGTGCTGTGATTTGTTGGTTCAACTCAACTGAAATTACAAAAAATACATTCCATTGCATGAGCCACATCAGTTAATATCATTTGAATGAACATTCTACATGACCAATCATGTAAATTATTGCATCACAATACCAGACAGCCATTGCGAGTGTACCCATGAGTTTACCAGTCAAAGGTTCCAAGACCATACTATTCAGCATTTGCTACAACACCTTGCTTGCAACAAAGTATTATCAAGTTGTTAAGAGCTCATGTTAAGGCAGAAACGGACTCAACTGCATGAATGCCCAGCCTTCCCGTCTTCAGTCAACTGCCCCCCCCCCCCCCAATTATAACTTTTTTATAATGGTTATTTTCTTTTTATCCATAACTGTCTGTTATACAGTAATTGTGCCAGCCCTATATGGAATCACCCTCCGATCACTCTGATCTCATCACTCCATTTACAACATATCAACCTGCTTTGCCCAACTGGAACTATTCATCTTTTCTTTCTTCACTCCCTCCTTCTTTCCCTCCCTTCACTTCCTTCTCTCTTCCAGTTGGCCCACCCATGTCTGAGCCTAGTACTAAACAGTGTAAGCTGGCAGAGAAGGAAGAGGAGGTGCAGGCTGATGAGGGTCAGAAAGAAGAGGGGGATGGCCAGAAAAATTAGAAAGAGGTGGTGGTGGTGTGTATGTCACCAGTTTATGGCAACAATTACGAGTATAGGATGAGTCAACAAGGTTATTCGAGTTAACAGACTATGAACCTCTAAGTGAGATTTTCACTGGACAGTTACTTTACTTTATGATCATATTTCCTGTTCAAGTAACTTTGTATGTGTCACGCCCTGGCCATAGAGAGGCTTTTATTCTCTATTTTGGTTAGGCCAGGGTGTGACTAGGGTGGGCATTCTAGTTTCTTTATTTCTATGTTTTCTATTTCTTTGTGTTTGGTCGGGTGTGGTTCTCAATCAGAGGCAGCTGTCTATCGTTGTCTCTGATTGAGAACCATACTTAGTTATCCCTTTTTTCCACCTGTCTTTGTGGGAAGTTGACTTTTGTTTAGGGCACATAGCCTTTAGCTTCACGGTTTGTTTTTGTAGTGTTTGTTGTTTTGTTCGGCGTCTTTTTCCAAATAAAGAGAAAATGTACGCTCACCACGCTGCACCTTGGTCCTCTTCTGTTAACGGCCGTGACATTCTGCTTTTCTTGATAATATGATAATTGATTGTATGAAACATTTGACATTTTTGGTGAAGCTGTCTTATTTTATAACCAAGGTTAACTTTTTCGAAGAGCCAGAGAATGAGGAAGCTGTCATGTATCGCTGCAGTGTCAACGCTGTCTTTGCAAAGATGAAGGAACAAGCGGGGATATATAGCTGTTGATAGCAGTGTTGTGAAGATGACAGTGCTTCATTACGCTAATTCTAAGTAGCTTGCATCATACTACAAATGGCATGAATTGTTATTTGTTGCAGATTACACAGTATGTTTGCCAATGTTTCTTTAGTACTAATACATTTTCTGTAGCCTCTGTTTGCTTGTGATAAATGTGCCACATTGTTTATTCCTCATGCTCCAGGAAGACCAGAGGTTATTGTGTGTGTATTTATGTATTATGGAACCAAACTATGGGGCTTTTATTCTCAGCACCACAAGGAGTAGAGAAATACAGCATCGTGGTCTCTTTGGTTTGGTCTCTGTGGTGTTGTTTTAGCTAACCTGTAACTGTGATGTTAACTGTCTGTCAGATTCATAATGGTCTGGCACTGGTGCCTGACATCACTGTGATGATGCTGTGTGCCATGCAGCATGCTGGGATGTTTCTCACCAAACGGTACACAACGTTTATGACCTTTGACCTTGAGTCCTTTCTCAATACTGGACATGCATAAGCCAGCAGGGATATTGGTGGCAAATACTCATTTGGTGTGTGATAACTCTTCACAGGTTATTGGTGGTGTTCCTGGGGGATGGGCAGATCCCAGCATATATCACAGAGAACGGGTGAGAATGTTTGTACAGTACGTTGAGTAATAAACACCCTCCTTAACAATAAACAGCTCCTTCACCTCTCTCCTTTAGGAAAGCACTAATGGTGCAGATCAGCAGTAAGGAGCCAGAGGATCAGAAATCCAAATATCATGTTTCTGTTTGTCTAAAAAATGTACAGTAAATTATCCTGAGAAGTAGTTTTACAGTACTTCGAATATATGATTCTCTTGTTGCTGGATCTGCTCATCAGTATGACGCTGGGCTGGTGCTGCTAGCACGGGAGCCGAGCTGCAGGTTCGGGGAGGCAGCCTGGGCACAGATCAACAGCCTGCTCCAGGGACTGGCACAGGGCCACACACTGGCACTCCTACAGGTGAGAGGGACACTCAGAAAGGGCACTGAGAAAAAAAACATGAGAAGGCAGATTATGACAGTGGCCCTCAAGTCTTAACACTCTGTAGTCATATCTCAGGAGGGGGATGTAGGGGCCATGGCAGCCTCTCCACTGAGGGATCCTGCCCCCTCTCTGGGGCCCCTGGGTACCCCTCTCCCTGAGGACGTGGAGGCCATGGAGAGACTGAGACAGAGGCTGCAGACACACTGGGGACTACTGCAGACCGCAGGTGAACAGATGATCACACCCTCTAGGGGAACCTGTTCAGTGACTCCAATGGGTAATAGAAATTTAGAAAACTGAAATAGTCCTTATTATTGACACCTCAAGAAGAGACTGATCACTGATTGTTAATGTATTTTTGTCATTTTAAAGTTGCTCTGGGGAAAGAGGCAGAGAAAAAAGGACAGAATGAGAACCAGTAGTGAAGTAATCCAGGAACTGAAGTGATCTCCACACCAGTTGGGCTTGTAACTAGAGGAGAAGATCCATCTCCCAGCCTTCCACGATCCAACCATCTGTTGGCCATTTGACTATCTCTTCATTGAAAATGTCTGGAACTTGCAGCAATGTGTAATCTCCATATATGGTTATCATGGTTACTGTCTGTTTTCATCCATCCATGTGTGATGTAAGTTCAGAGAACTTCCTGGCTGCACAACTGAACTTCCTGGTTGCACAACTTGCACAACACACTCATGGGGTCATTAAGTATTTATACAGAGGATGCTGTTGGTCAGAAAGTATATAGCCTACTGATAGAGCTGTGATGTCTGTAGAAGTTATAGAAATGTGCCTAAAGCAACACCTATTTTCTATGACCGACTAGAGCAAGGAGCAAAGAAAGTAGACTGGCTAGTGGTGTTCCTCATGATGTAATAAACATATATACATCTAATTCTCTATCACAAGAATGCAAGGTTATTAAGATAAGGAATACGATATTTACTTTCTCTTTTGTTTTGAATAACCTTTGGTCTGCCCTAGTTGTGCAGTTCTACTTTTTATTTTTATTTTACCAAGCTATATTGAAGCCCCTTTCCTAACTCTGTCTAGCATGGACAGCTGCAAGGTTTGGCTCCTGTCTTTTTTTGTGTATGTGTCCCTCCCAGCCTAGCCATGCCATTCTAAGGCTCTGTAAAAGCAGGAGATGGAGGCTAGTCTCAAGACAACACTCTGATGAATGCTGAAAAAAAATACAATTGGTTTTCAGACCCATGTTGCCCAAAAAGTCAACTCAAGTTTGCCAAAAATAACCTGGAAGCAACTAGAGGATCATCAAGACTCCTCAGACCTAAACCCAATTGAGACGTTGTGGCAGGACCTGAAACAAGAAGTTCATGCTCAAAAACCCACAAATGTCACTGAGTAAAGCAGTTCTGCATGGAAGAGTGGGCCAACATTCATCCACATTGATGTTAGAGCTTGGTGAACAACTACAGGATGTGTTTGGTTGCAGTCACTGCGGCTAAAGGTAGCACAACCAGTTGTCTGTAAGGAGGAAATAACTTTTCACACAGGAGCATTGGGTGTTGCATAATTTGTTCATTAAAACAAATAAGTATACCTTTTTTTGTTATTTGTTCACTCAGTGTTCCCTTGATCTAATATTAGGTTTTGGTTGAAGATCTGATAACTGTAAAAATAAAAATGCACAAATAGAGAAAATCAGAAGGGGGCAAATATTTTTTCATGGCACTGTGGATTAAGAGGAATACATTTACTGCAGGATTAATTGTTCAATGCATCAGAACAGATTAAGAGCTGAAGCAATGTTTATAGCAGAAGGATGAAGTTGTACACCACATAGTACTATGATAAACATGTCTAACCTAGAATGATAGCCAGTTACTGTAGGTTTCGTATAAAGCCTACCTCTGATTATCATGTCAACAAAAAACTGGAACATCACATTGCTGTCTGAGTTTGTTCAGCAATAGACTGTTCTCTTATACAGTATAATAGTTTGATCATATTGTGTTTCCATGCATCTTCCTATGCAATACTGATGTTGCTAGATTGGGTACACAAACACAACATGGTACCTGTCAGTGCAGTAGTTAGGAGAATCCACGCTCTCCTTCAAGTCCTGTCCACTGCTGGCCAGTGTTGTCCCTGTAGAGTACTAGGGGTAGTTAGATGGTGTTCTGCTACTATGGCTGGAGTCCTCGTCTTGTCCTGCAACCCCCTCCCCCACCATCCCCCTCCACACCACTCACACACCCTCCTGCTCTTCCTTAACTGGACCGCGGGGTGGGTGGGTTGTGACAGAAATAAACACGTGATGACGCCTCTCCCACTGCCCTCAGCCACACCGGTGGCACATCACACACACTCTCTACCTTTCTACCTTCACTACCTGCTACTCAGCTCTGGGATCCTAGGGGTCATTTCTGAAGACATGGCAGGTCTCCAGAAATGAAGAGGAAGAAACAAGGTAGTTATATTTGAAATGCAGGGATTGGTTGGGAGGTTTGCTTGTGGCGGGCTTTGAGGAACTCTGATTTATGAACGCTTGCATGGTACCATATGTACATTTTTGGTAGGCCTACTGTGTTGTGAGTTCTGCTTGTGTGTTGCTGTTTAGGAACCTGTTAATGTCTGTGTTGTGATATGAGAAATGTATGCTGGATTTTGTCTCCAGTGTTTCAGGAGTAACTGGGGACTTTTCCAGATTTAGCGTTGGTTATGATCTATTGACACATATTACATCTCTACGGCAGGATTATTGGGCTATATTATTGTTTGGGAGGGCTTTGCCTTAACTGTCGCAAAATCCTTAACACTATATTTCACTCATTGAATTGTAGCACAGGGTCATGTGAAGAAAGATGTACTGGACAGAGGGAGGAAATATTAGCCTGATTGATGTCTCTGTTCAGCTATTACATTCCACTCCGTGCCACTCCTGTCATTTGCTGAAGACGGGTGTGGCAAGGATTGGAATGTTAGCTAAAAAGACTGGTTCCCAGACTAAATAGCACAATTATGATGAAACGCAGGACTGTAATTGTGAAGGAAATGCTGATCTGGTGTGCGATGCGGACAGCAGAGGAGGCATACTGTACTCTGATGGCTATGGTTTGTGGTTGAGCTCTACACCAAGGCATATCAGATAGGACATCTGTAGAGAATACAGAGGACTCCCACTCTCTCCAACATCAACAACATTCCTTTTCTGCATACCTATAAATGTACTGTCTGTTGCCATTTGGTGCGCTGGAAGATAAAAGGAATGTAGCCATTAGGGTTAGCCTAAATGTTGACCCTAGCCATCAAATCCCAGAGGTATAGTCAGTGTGTGTTGTCAGTGGAAGGGAATCAAAGCTCAGCACAGCAACAGAGTGACGTGGCTTCATCTTGTTAGTTGTTTACATCCTAATCTCAGAAACAGGTATGTACAGTGCATTCGGAAAGTATTCAGACCCCTTGACTTTTTCCACATTTTGTGACATTTCAGCCTTATTCTAAAATAGATTTTTTTTTAATCCCTCATAAATCTACACACAATAATCATTGAATTTCAAAATAAAAACAACAAAATCAAAAGTTGTTTTTTTTGTGCAATTTATAAAAAATAATAATATATAAAACTGAAATATCACATTTACATAAGTATTAAGACCCTTTACTCAGTACTTTATTGAAGCACCTTTGGCAGCGATAACAGCCTTGATTATTCTTGGCTATGACGCTACAAGCTTGGCACACCTGTATTTGGGGAGTTTCTCCCTTTCTTCTCTGCAGATCCTCTGTCAAGTTGAATGGGGAGCGTCGCTGCACAGCTATTTTCAGGTCTCTAGCTCTAGCTCGGCCACATGGATATTCAGCGACTTGTCCCGAAGCCACTCCTGCATTGTCCTTCCTGTGTGCTTAGGGTCGTTGTCCTGTTGGAAGGTGAACCTTCACCCCAGTCTGAGGCCCTGAGCGCTCTGGAGCAGGTTTTCATCAAGGATCTCTCTGTATTTTGCTCCGCTCATCTTTCCCTCGATCCTGACTCATCTTTCCCTCGATCCTGCCGCCATGTTTCACCGTAGGGATAGTGCCAGGTTTCCTCCAGACCTGACACTTGGCATTCAGTCCAAAGAGTTAAATATTGGCTTCATCAGACCAGAGAATCTTGTTTCTCATGGTCTGAGAGTCCTTTAGGTGCCTTTGGCCACCACCAACAGGGCTGTCGTGCCTTTTACTGAGGAGTGGCTTCCGTCTGGCCACTCTACCATAAAGGCCTGATTGGTGGAGTACTGCAGAGATGGTTGTCCTTCTGTAAGGTTCTCCCATCTCCACAGAGGAACTCTGGAGCTCTGTCAGAGTGACCATCGGGTTCTTGGTCACTGACCAAGGCCCTTCTCTCCCGATTGCTCAGTTTGGCCGGGAAGCCAGCTCTAGGAAGAGTCTTGGTGGTTCCAAACTTCTTCCATTTAAGAATGATCGAGGCCACTGTGTTCTTGGGGACCTTCAATGCCGCAGAAATGGTTTGGTACCCTTCTCCCGATCTGTGCCTCGACACAATCCTGTCTCGGAGCTCTACGGACAATTCCTTTGACCTCATGGCTTGGTTTTTGCTTTGACATGGACTGTCAACTATGGGCCCTTATTTAGACAGGTGTGTATTTCTGTTTTTTATTTTTAATACATTTGCAAACATTTCTAAAAACCTATTTTTGCTTTGTCATTATGGGGTATTGTGTCTAGATTGATGCGGGAAAAATGCATTTAATCCATTTTAGAATAAGGCTGTAATGTAACAAAAAGTGAAAAATGTCACGGGGTCTGAAAACTTTCCGAATGCGTTGTACAATATGCCTCTGTTGCTGGGTAACAGCAACTCAAACTGTTGGTTGACTGTTGATGACACCTCGGTGACGATTGTACTTGTCTTTGCCTCTTTCTGACTGGGGTGATTCCCAGTGACTGGGGGTTACAACTGGGGGTTACGGAAGCTCATTAAGGGTGACTTCTGGGGGACTAACTGTGACTGTGAGTGACTTTTGGTGGATGAGGAAATGAAAGAGCAACGTGCAGAGGACAATACCCTGTGTCTTAGTTCCACTCATCGTCTGAATCATTCTTCCGATCCAAGATGAGTGTACACTAGTATAGTAGTACACAGGAGAAGTGTACTCTGTGTGTGTGGGATGTTTGTGTAGAGTGTAGCACTCTTCAAATGTGGAAGATGATATGTACTACTTCTATCTGTATCAGTTGTAGCCCTCTGGCTACGTTGAGTGTATTCTTCCAATGTCTTTCTTAGAAGAGAATGCTGAGAGGAACATGCTGAACCCAACTTCCAGAGAATCCTACATTGAAAGATCTTCAGAGGGTAGGTGACTTATCCACATCTCCCAGTAGTGTGTATCCCTTTATTTTGAGAACCAACACTGATGCTAAAGGATGTTGTTGTGTCCAGGTGTTAATAGACTGGATCAACAATGAGCTGGAGGAGGACAGGATCATCTTCAAAGACTTGGAGGAGGATTGCTATGATGGACAGGTGCTCTAGAAGTTATTTGGTAAGGAATAATTCGTTTGGACTCTGTGTAGTGTCTGTGGCTGAGCTTGGTGTTTTTCTGATGAACTATATAAGATTTTGACGCTATCAACATCACTGTTTTCATAGTTTCTTTGATTCTGATAAATGGTGTAGCTGTTTAGGGTGTTTATAAAGCATTTGCTGTGAGTATGTGTCTTTATATTTATTATGATTCTCTGAGCGACTGCTTTATAAGTCCCTGTGTGTCTCTTCTCTGCTGGTGACAGAGAAGCTGTCGGGTTGGAAGCTAATGTGGCTGAGGTGACCCAGTCAGAGAGAGGACAGAAGTAGATGCTCCAAACTGTACTGGAGTCTGTCAACCAGCTGCTCAGGCCTCACGGCTGATCCATTGAGTAGAGCGTTGACTGTGAGTTGTATTTTACAGTCTAAGACCAAACATTGATAGGTGCCATTCAATTGTCAGTCCGAGTGGCTAACACAACATTTAACACACGTAATAATATATTCTGTATTGTGATCAGTTATCTTTGATATCATGCTAACAAAGTATTTCATATAAATCCTAATTGTACCATTGAAGTGTAAATGTATCTCTAGAAAGCACTGCATTAAACAACATTTTACCTTAGTAGTCCCAATTTAAACCTGGTGAATGCTGACAGCTCCCTCTGCTGGTCCCCTCCTCCATCCGCAGCTATCCATACTAAGAACCTGGTGGCCATGCACTGTCCCCCATCAGATTGCCTAAACACAAGTCTGTACAAGTGGTGGTGGTCAAGGTAAGGAGACACAACACATATCTATTATCTGTTGCACATCATGATTGTAAATGAGAACTTGTTTTCAACTGGCCTACCTGGTTAAATAAAGGTGAAATAAAATAAAAAATGATGATGACTCATTGGGAGAATCTCAATTGCATTCATCCTCACATCCTCTCTCCTCGCTTGGGAGGGACCTCTGGCTTTCTCATCCAATGGGTTTTGAGGAGACGTGGAGAGAGGACGCAATTCAGATTCTTCCACTGACCTGTATAGATTGTTTAGTGTCATGTCATGTGACCAAGGACCTGACGAGCACTACAGAGTAAGTACTATTGTTCACTTTTTGTTAGGTTTCCTTTTTGGGGGGAGGGGGGGATCCTTATTGTATACGTAGGTATAACAATAAGATTTCTGTTTTCTATCATTTTTTCTAGAATGATGATAGGTAGATTTGGTGAGTAGATGTTGGTTGAACATTGAGGCCTGTTGTAAAATGTGATTAATGCAGAGTTTTTTTTTTACTGTATCTCAGAAAGGGATGCATTTGACACACTCCTGGATCACACACCTGACAAGCTCAATGTTATGAAGGAGGTCAAATATTTGGAGACATTTAAACGTGCGTTCCTTTACACTTTAGGGGTTGGCGGCTTAAGTTGAGCCATAGGGGTAAGATCAGCCAACCTTGTTTCTAGGAAACCACACACAAAATTAATCATTTGACCAGGAAGCGGTCATCATTTCATGGAGTCTGTGAAGGAAGAAACCACATGGAAAAAGTGGTAACCAAGTTAGTTCCAAAAAACGGATTAAACTTTCTAGCTCTCCCTGTAGATTTTGCAGTGACCTAGTGTCCCCATGAGTGACAGAACACTGAGCCAATCACGGCTCAACTACAGAAGATTACCAACCCCTACGCTCTGTACTTTCCGCTGGGCTGCTGAGCTAGGCTGAAACACCTGCATTTTGAAGCTGCCTCACTCAAGAAAGCAAAAAATAGACCGTGTTTGTATGCAGCTTTGTTAACTCAATACATTTTTTTTTTTTACATTGTTTGCAAACTGATATGTGACACGTATTAGTGCTAAAATAACAAGCAAGTAAATATTACTATAATATTTTTTTTGCTAAACAGGTGGGGCTCTGCCCCACTGGCCCTGAATGATGGGTCGTCACTGCTTCTTCCATATCCTCATGTGTTGACAATATTTGACAACCCCTTGTCTTTGTGTCCAGTTTGCTGATGGTGTGTATCTGGTTCTGCTGATGTGACTGCTGGAGGACTACTTTGTCCCCCTCTACAACTTCTTCATCACACCGGAGAACTTTGAGCAGAAGGTAGGTTGGACTTTTAGAAGTGGTGTCTCTGTGAGAGGTGGACCTGTAGAAGTGGTGTTTCTCTGTAAGAGGTGGACTTGCAGAAGTGGTGTTTCTCTGTAAGAGGTGGACTTGTAGAAGTGGTGTTTCTCTGTGAGAGGTGGACTTGTAGAAGTGGTGTTTTTCTGTGAGAGGTGGACTTGTAGAAGTGGTGTTTTTCTGTGAGAGGTGGACTTGTAGAAGTGGTGTTTTTCTGTGAGAGGTGGACTTGTAGAAGTGGTGTTTCTCTGTAAGAGGTGGACTTGTAGAAGTTGGGTTTTTCTGTAAGAGGTGGACTTGTAGAAGTGGTGTTTCTCTGTAAGAGGTGGACTTGTAGAAGTGGTGTTTCTCTGTAAGAGGTGGACTTGTAGAAGTGGTGTTTCTCTGTAAGAGGTGGACTTGTAGAAGTGGTGTTTCTCTGTAAGAGGTGGACTTGTAGAAGTGGTGTTTCTCTGTAAGAGGTGGACTTGTAGAAGTGGTGTTTCTCTGTGAGAGGTGGACTTGTAGAAGTGGTGTTTCTCTGTAAGAAGTGGACTTGTAGAAGTGGTGTTTCTCTGTAAGAGGTGGACTTGTAGAAGTGGTGTTTCTCTGTGAGAGGTGGACTTGTAGAAGTGGTGTTTCTCTGTGAGAGGTGGACTTGTAGAAGTGGTGTTTCTCTGTAAGAGGTGGACTTGTAGAAGTGGTGTTTTTCTGTAAGAGGTGGACTTGTAGAAGTGGTGTTTCTCTGTGAGAGGTGGACTTGTAGAAGTGGTGTTTCTCTGTGAGAGGTGGACTTGTAGAAGTGGTGTTTCTCTGTAAGAGGTGGACTTGTAGAAGTGGTGTTTTTCTGTAAGAGGTGGACTTGTAGAAGTGGTGTTTCTCTGTAAGAGGTGGACTTATAGAGTGGTGTTTCTTTGGTCGACTGCTAGCAGGTTCATCTTGTTCATTCTCTCCCCTGGTTCCCCTCAGGTCCACAATGTGGCGTTTGCCTTTGAGCTGATGCATGACGGCAGCCTGAAGAAACCCAAAGCCAAACCAGACGGTACAGTACTAACACAATATATTACATCAGTGTTTCCCAAACTAGGGGTTGCGACCCCATATGTTTTTGCCTGATTTATAAATGGGGTTGTGAGAGAAAATGTGCAGTGATGATGTTCTTTTCTACACAGAATATCATACAACATTATTGCCTGATGATCTTCTGAACATCCCAATAACTTTCTGATGCATTTCAGTCATTTCAAACCATACTTCCTTCAGATTGAAATAATGTCAAAAGTAATGTCAGACTGATTTGTAATAGACTGTCATAGCCCAAATTAAAAAAGCAAACATTGGCTGTAAATTACAAAAAAAAGTTTGGGAACCCCTGCATTAGATGAACAGGGAGGGCGGTAACACATGGGGAATGCAGGCAGTGAACTTTCAGTAGAAGAGGGAAGCTTGCTGAAGGTAGACTGTCATCGGAATGCTCATGATGCTTGAGTATATTTAATGCCTTAGATGTCCGGTAGGTGGAGCTCTTTTCTCACTTTAGATACTTGAACATTGATGTACGTCTAAGCCAGCATGTGACCCAAACACACCCAACCTCACCCCGCCAGCTTTTGTTTTCCTGAATATAAAGTCTCACACGATGAATTGTCGAAACAAAAGTGTTTATATTTTTATGTTTGTATACCAATATTACCCAGAATCAGTCAAGCAGGATGAGCTTTTCTTTGTGTTTGTGATTTTCCCTCTCAGAGAGAAGTTTGTTATTTTTGTTTTTATAAATAATTCTTTACTTCTTTTGTGTGCATTGTTTGGTTATAGACATTGTGAACCTTAACTTGAAGTCCACCTTGAGGGTGTTGTACAACATTTTCACCAAATACAAGAACTCTGAGTGACGTCTGCCTGCCAGACACAGTCACACGCAGTCACACACACAGCTACAGTGTGAGGAGAATGAAGGCACTGTGCTTGTGCCCACTTTAAGCCTAAACAATGATTGAACCCACGGGAAATAGACAAAATTCACCCCTCGTATCAGTGCCGTGGGACTTACAGATACCCCCGAGGACTGGCCTGAAGAGACAGATTGTTTGTATTTAATCTCCCCCAATGTCAGTATTTAATTCCTCCTTTATGCTAACCACAACCCATACTCCAGCACACTTATGTTTTAATACTCAGTCAACACTGGAGAATGTATTATGCAATTGGAAAACATGGACAGCAAATTCTCCAGCGTTAAAAACAAAACAAAAATATCACTGAGAGTGTTAAATCAACACTGAAAGTGTTGAGTCTGTGGACCAATCTAGACAGTGGAACAGTGTTAAATTAACACTCTGTTTTGTGTAAAACCTTTTTCAAATATTTCCCAGAGTTACTTGTATTTCGAGTAAATTTGAGTTACCAGCCATGACTGTATTTGTTAGTGACAGAGACATGGTTGTTGCATTCATCCATTTTCAGTCCTATGAACTTAACCAAATAAGATCCTAAGTGAGTATGTATCATAAAAAATAAGCTTTTTAACTAAATAGAATAAGTATTACACAAGGCCTTATTTTGAGGGCCTATTTTTACCCTAATCCATGGGCCAGAAATTCATACAAATCACTTTCAACCAAAACCATCATTATCATATTTCCCAGCATTTTAAAAACTTTACAGGGTACCATTACAGTTGCAAGTGTTTGTACCCCTTTAGGAACAAATCAAACCCTTTTTTGTGTGTAATACAATGGCCTGAAACTCACGAAGTGTGTTAATTTAAAACTGTTCCAATGTCTATATGGGTCCACAGACTCAACACTTTCAATGTTGATTTAACACTCTGTTCATTTTGTTTGTTTTTTACACTGGAGAATTTGTTGTGTGGGTGTGTATTTTCTGCAAAAAGCCTCTACTGCTTTATAAGAAGATATTTATGTGTAAAATGCTGTATGTTCTATCTCATAAAGCTTTATACAGTATATTATTATTGATGTACTTCTATTGTATCTATCCTGCCAATGACTGGAATGAATTGCAAAAATCACTGAAGCTGGAGACTTATATCTCCCTCTCTAACTTTAAGCATCAGCTGTCAGAGCAGCTTACCGATCACTGTACCTGTACACAGCCCATCTGTGAATAGCACACCCAACTACCTCATCCCCATATTGTTATTTATTATTTTGCTCTTTAGCACCCCAGTATCTCTACTTGTACATCATCATCTCCACATCTATCACTCCAGTGTTAATGCTAAATTGTAATTATTTCGCCACTATGGCCTATTTATTGACTTACCTCCCTAATCTTATTACATTTGCACAGACTGTACATAGATTCTTATTTTGTGTTATTGACTGTACATTTGTTTATCCTGTAACTCTGTGTTGTTTTTGTCGCACTGCTTTGCTTTATCTTGGCCAGGTCGCATTTGTAAATGAGAACTTGTTCTCAACTGGCCTACCTGGTTAAATAAAGGTGACGGGAAAAAAAACAATTTTAAAAGATAAATGAATTGTAACAGTGCTATTTTAGTATTCTCTGACTATATGGACAGGTTCAAGCCATATTTCTTGATGCCGACCCTGTTGCCTTTCACCTTAAGTGCAATATTATTTATTCTCCTTCTGTACCACAGAGCATCATTTTGTTGACCTGCCCTTCAGATGAGAGGGAGAGCTGAATGTACAGGAGTCCACTCATGCATTTTAGACCATGGGTAAATTATTAAGTGGTCAAGTCTGGATCGCCAGGAGACAGGCTGTTCAATGGAAACAACTCGCCTCACTTCTTGTATGTATCTGCCTGGACGTGTCTGTCTATCAAGAAATAAATGTTTGAATTCAGAAAGCTGGTGAATGTGTTTAATTATACTTCACACCAGTGGAGGCTGCTGAGGGGAGGACGGCTCATAATAATGGCTGGAACGGAGCGAATGGAATGGCATCAAACATATGGGAACCATGTATATGAAACCATTGCACTGATTCCACTCCAGTCATTACCACAAGCCCGTCCTCCCCAATTAAGGTGCCACCAACCTCCTGTGCTTCACACATGTACGGTAGCTTTCTTTGTCTTCAGAAGTGAATCAGAAGTGTGGCGGAGATTGGAACTCACAACACAAGCCTTCTGGTTTTGGTTTAGCCAAAGGAATGATGGGGTTTATTTTAGGACTGTGTCTTTATTTTCTTGTCTATGGTAACCATGACTACTTCTCCTTTTCCCTTTTTGCCCTTTCCTCTTCGGGTTGATGAAGTGTGCGTGTTTCCTCTGCTCCTCTGACGTAGAGATGGTGCACATGCAGTGTGTTGTCTCTTCTCTCTCTGTATATGATTGGGGAGTGCTGAAGGACAGACTACAGCCATTATACAGCCACTGGGCACAGACGTCAAGTCAACGTCTATTCCACGTTGTTTCAATGTAATTTCATTGAAATTATGTGTAAACAATGTTGATTCAACCAGTGTGTGCCCAGTGGGATGTTTGTTTTGGCCTCCTGTCGTGTGGTTGCCACTTCTATTAGGTGAAGTGACCTCACTTTCACCTCTAAGCAGTTGTCTCTATCCAAATGCTCTAAACTATAAGTCTGGACCACTTGGCTTCATATACATGGCCTCTCCTCAGAACACACTGTGTGTAACAAAACCAAGGTTTACTTTTGCTTACTTCTTCCCTTCCACATCCTCTCATTTCTCTTTTTACCATTTTCAGTCCTTCATTCTGACCTGTTTCTCACAAATTGTTATTTTTGGTCCTGAATTGTATGAAGATTGTTTGTGCTGCTATCCTGTAACACGTTTCTGGAGAAGTGCTTGTCAGATTGGGTGTATTTTTCTCTGTCGCAATGCTATTTTGATTGATTCAGTGTTGACGTCAGTCAGGAAGCAGAGTACAACAGCGTTATTTCCTTATTCTGTCTGTTTGCTGCTACTCCTCTGAAGGTATGATTATTCAATTTGCCTTTTGTTGTCAACCTCAGACAGAGAAGAGTACATCACAAAGACAGATATGGGACAGTGAAGCTACACTCTAGTCTCAGGAAGACACTTTGACATATTGTTGGTCACATTAAATCCCAGTCAGGTTAGTGTAGAGTCAGAATGCATTCCTCTGAGTTTGTTGTTGTGTGTTGTTTTGGGGCCCAGAATCCCCAAAAATCATTCAGAGGGACATGATGTTATGGGGTTATAGCCATTTTGCTCTATTCATGCTATGTGTGTGTGCCCAGCTAAGGCAGAAGTGCACTCACAGAGAAGGAAGTGATCAAATCAAATACTGAAGTTTGAAGTGGTCCCTTACATGAATTGAATATAATTTAATTTGAACTATTACTGAACTATTATTATAACTATTATTTAAAGCGTAGGCTACACTGATACCAGGTAGAGTCGCTTGATATCTTGCTCAGCAGAGGGGATATGGAGGATTTTCCTGATATGCAGAAGGGGACCCTGAGGATGTTGGATCTTTCTAGGGGAAGTCTATATTCAGCTGTATTCCAGCTCACGTCATCTTTTGGATATATTTTCCCTCCAAAATGGTTGTCAAGTAGTGGGCTTCTCAACTTAAAATGTATGTGTTGAAACAGGTGAGTGGAAAACATTGTTCAGCCAACATCTTTGAAAGATCCCAAACTTGAGAAGTTGAAAGTGATAAGATTGACCCTTGTTTTACATTTCATTTCCCACCACCAGCCAAGTTATTCTCCTCAAATGATCATCCATCATCAAAGCCCAATGATAACATATTATTATACTACTCTACTATACCAATGATAACACATTATTATACTACTCTACCAATGATAAAACATGATTATACTACTATACCAATGATAGCACATTATTATACTACCATACCAATGATAACACATGATTATACTACTATACCAATGATAAAACATGATTATACTACTATACCAATGATAAAACATGATTATACTACTATACCAATGATAAAACATGATTATACTACTATACCAATGATAAAACATGATTATACTACTATACCATTGATAAAACATGATTATACTACTATACCAATGATAAAACATGATTATACTACTATACCAATGATAACACATTATTTTACTACTCTACCAATGATAACACATGATTATACTACTATACCAATGATAAAACATGATTATACTACTCTACTATACCAACGATAACACATTATTATACTACTATACCAATGATAGCACATTATTATACTACTATACCAATGATAACACATTATAATACTACTCTACTATACCAATGATAGCACATTATTATACTACTATACCAATGATAACACATTATAATACTACTCTACTATACCAATGATAAAACATGATTATACTACTATTCGGTAGGACCATGATACCTTTGGGTGATATGGGCAGAAGATAATTGCTACACATAAAATAAAAATGAAAGTATCAGCGAGGATGGTGGACAGATCAGAAAGTCATTGCTAGGGCAAGGCAGTAGTTGTAGATGCAGACCTTCTCCCTAGACCCTCAAAGAGGATTTGAAATAGAAAATATACTTCTGGAATAAATTAAAGTCAAATCAAATTATTGCTGTGTTTATCAATTAGATAAGTATAACACGGTATAGACCTAAATAGCTGTGTTTACACAGGCAGCCCAATTCTGATATTTTTTCCACTAATCGGTCTTTTGACCTATCACATCAGGTCTTTTCACATCAGATCTTTTCCTGAGATGATCTGATTGGTCAAAATCTGCCTCTGTAAACGCAGAAGGTATGGAAAAGAAAAACACCCCTACAAATTCTATGGCCGTCTACACTTGACACTTACATGCGACATCTACTATCAGAATACAAAGATCGCATTAAAAAGACAGGTCTAGATGCAGAAAAGCCGCATAGGTGCACTGTCTTAATAAAACTACATTTTCTGATTTTCTGACAATTTAGGATGTTGCACACCGTTGGCTGAACAAGATGTGCAACATCCTAAATTGTCAGAAAATCAGAAAATGGTGGTGGAAAATGTAGTTTTATTAAGACATTACACAGATTTTTTTAGGCTGCTCACCATTAATGCTAGTTAAGGAGGAAAATTATGCCGTTACAGCCTGAATGGAGGATGCTTTATGTACGAGCCGGTCCACAGGGGACTTGAGTGTATTACTGGGAATGCACATCAATCCTAGATAATAGCGCAGATCTAGCGCCCTCTATCGGCCGCCTGGGCTACATAAATGGTAGCCAGCTAGATAATATTTATTAAAAAATGTTTTTAAAATAGTTTGGTTATAGAATCCGTTTAGCTTTGCTTGCTAGCTTGCTGGCTAGCTACAGAGGTTAGCTGGCATTTGAATATAGCACGGGAAAAGGGAATCCGGACACAATGTGGACATGGTGGACACATTTAAATGTAGGGGTTGATGCATGATGTGTTCGGAATTCCGTGATCAGAACTCCATGATCAGAATACAAAAACCGTATCAACTGTCAAGTCTGACAGGGCCTATCTGGTCCTTGTAATCCCACACCTGCTTTCTGTAAACACCTCAATAACACACGAAACACTCATCATTTAATAGAAATATAAGTGGACATTATCAGACATCATCAGAGTCTGCTCTAAATTGATAAGTAAATGTATACAAAGATTAACTACAGTAGATACTAATGTGCTGATATCTGCACCCAGAACCTAATCTCTACACTGTTTGATTCGGTATATTTCTGTAAAAGTAGGACACGAGACTAATATCACTTTATTCGTCAACTGTACACAAGGTCCAACCGAAATTTGACTTCCGCTTCCAACACCTCCTGAAAACACATACAGGATGATGCAAATTGGGCACCTGTGGAGCAGTTGTGGGGGGTTAAGTGCCTTGCACAATGGCATCTAGGATTTGATACCAGCAACCTTCTTAGTTGCCAGCTTACTTTCTGCCAGGTTTTTCATGTCAGACCCAGGATTCAAACAGGCAACCCTCCAGTATAGCAGGCTACCTGCCAGCTATACTGGTGTAACAGTATAACTTTAAACCGCCCCCTCGCCCCGACACGGGCGCGAACCAGGGACCCTCTGCACACATCAACAACTGACACCCACGAAGCGTCGTTACCCATCGCTCCACAAAAGCCGCGGCCCTTGCAGAGCAAGGTGCAACCCTACTTCTAGGTTTCCGAGCAAGTGACGTAACTGATTGAAATGCTACTAGCGCGTACCCGCTAACTAGCTAGCCATTTCACATCCGTTACACTCACCCCCCTTTCAACCTCCTCCTTTTCCGCAGCAACCAGTGATCCGGGTCAACAGCATCAATGTAACAGTATAACTTTAAACCGTCCCCTCGCCCCGACACGGGCGCGAACCAGGGACCCTCTGCACACATCAACAACGGTCGCCCACGAAGCATCGTTACCCATCGCTCCACAAAGGCCACGGCCCTTGCAGAGCAAGGTGCAACCCTACTTCTAGGTTTCCGAGCAAGTGACGTAACTGATTGAAATGCTACTAGCGCGTACCCGCTAACTAGCTAGCCATTTCACATCCGTTACACTGGTACAAGTACAGAATTATAGCACCCAGTTATGAATATCACTCAATATAACTGACTATTATGGTGAACTCTGGTCTCTGCAGGTGTTGGTTGACTGGATCAACAGCACACTGAAAGAGGAACACATTGTGGTGCAGAGTCTTGAAGAGGATCTTTGATGGTCTTGTCCTCCATCCTCTCCTAAGTGAGACACACACACACACACACACACACACACACACACACACACACACACACACACACACACACACACACACACACACACACACACACACACACACACACATACACAAACACAAACTAACTAACTAACTAACTAACTACTCGGAGTCGCCTCTTCGTTGTTGACGTTGAGACTGGTGTTTTGCGGGAACGATTTAATGAAGCTGCCAGTTGAGGACTTGTGAGGCGTCTATTTCTCAAACTAGACACTAATGTACTTGTCCTCTTGCTCAGTTGTGGTCCCAGGGCCTCCCACTCCTCTTTCTATTCTGGTTAGAGACAGTTTGCGTTGTTCTGTGAAGGGAATAGTACACGGCGTTGTACGAGATCTTCAGTTTCTTGACAATTTCTCGCATGGAATAGCCTTCATTTCTCAGAACAAGAATAGACTGATGAGTTTCAGAAAAAAGTAATTTGTTTCTAGCCATTTTGAGCCTGTAATCGAACCCACAAAATAATGATGCTCCAGATACTCAACTAGTCTAAAGAAGGCCAGTTTTATTGCTTCTTTAATCAGAAAAACAATTTTCAGCTGTGCTAATATAATTGCAAAAGGTTGTCTAATGATCAATTAGCCCTTTAAAATGTTAAACTTGGATTAGCTAACACAACGTGCCATTGGAACACAGGAGTGATGGTTGCTGATAATGGGTCTCTGTACGCTTATGTAGATATTCCATAAAAATCTGCCGTTTCCAGCTACAATAGTCATTTACAACATTAACAATGTCTACACTGTATTTCTGATCAATTTGATGTTATTTAATGGACAAAAAAATTGCTTTTCTTTCAAAAACAAGGACATTTCTAAGTGACCCCAAACTTTTAGGTCAACAGAAATGGAATAAATTCAGAAAAAGAAATTGAGATTCTTACAAATGAAAGGTTGGTCAATTATTTCTGATTATGATGGGTGCATGTTCTTCAGAAAATGTATTCTGTTTCAGAAGATTGAATGTTCACATACTTTGCTCTTTATTTCAACAGTGATTCAACTACAGACTCGCTGAGCAGTTCAGACAGTGAGTAAGATATTCATGGTCATCGTTGAAGTACTGTACCGGGTTTTATCCAGAACATTGCACAGATAAATGCTTTCCTCCCTGTCTCTTCATCCAGTTGAGGATTCCGTTGAGCAGCTGCTGAAGCTGGACTCCCACAAGGTTAACACAGTTAAGCAGGTAATAGAGAGAAGAGATGGGTCCTCCATCCCTGCTGATCTGTTGTGTAAGCTGGACCATTGCATTATTAGACAGCGTTAGGATTGATTATAGGACAAGCGTATATTGTCTAGATTTGGCATGGGCCCTCAGATCCTCAAAAAGTTCTACAGCTGCACCATCGAGAGCATCTTGATTGGCTGAATCACCGCTTGGTACGGCAACTGCAAGGCACCCGACCGAAAGGGGCTACAGAGGTTGGTGAGTAAGGCCCAGTATATCACTGGGGCCGAGCTCCCGGCTATCCAGGACCTCTATACCAGGTGGTGTCAGAGAAAGGCCCAAACAATTGTCGATGACTCCAGCCACCCTAGTCATAGACTGTTCTCTCTTTTTTTTTACTCATTTTTTTTACTCATTTATTTTTACTCATCATTGTTATTCACTGTGAATTTATTTATTGTGTCACTATTTCTAGTTTATTGAAATGTTTTATCTTTAACTCTGCATTGTTGAAAACGATAAGTAAGCATTTTACTGTTATTCTACACATGTTGTTTACGAAGCATGTGAAAAATACATTTTATTTAATTTTATTTCTATACTGATTCTGATTCAGGGCGAGGCTGATTTGTGTGCAAGGGTGCTATGTAGATGAGATGTGTGACAGCATGAATAATACATATAAATGCCCCTGATCACTCTTACCGTGCCTGACTGACTGAGCATTGCACCGACCCTATACAACTTCAATATGTTCTCATTAGAGTCTGTCAAAATAGTGACTTTGAATGTTGTTGTTATGGTTAAATGCCAACATATTTCTAATGAGATATGTCTGTAATATTATATCTTTCTATTTTAGGCCATCATGCACTTTGTCAACAAGATAATGTTAACCCTGGGACTACAGGTGACAGACATGGAGAAACAGGTATGTTTACTGTAGAAAGGCTTTGACCATTCTGTTTGGATGGGTATTGATCTCTACCAATGGTGTGAATTAAAAAGGAATTTATACATTGCCTTTCTGTTGTGTAACACCACACCCACTTGGGTAAGATCAACAAATGGTGTTCTTTCTTTATCCATTTAGCCATTCTCCTCCTGCTGATTGGACAGTTGGAGCAGTTCTTTGTTCCACTCCATGACGTCAACCTCACCCCAGTCTATAACAATGAGATGATAAGGATCTCATACATGTTCTCGGACTCAGAGGCAGAATGACATTTTTAGGGGATGAATCTGGAGGCAGCCCAGGTGTCTCCAGGTGTCAGTCGTCTGAATATGTCATGGTGTGCTGTGCCACTCATGTCATTATGTGGCTCAGATGGTAGAGAATGACGCTTGCAACGCCGGGATCGTGGTTTCAATTCCCACTGGGTTCCACCCATGTGGAAAATGTATGAACGCATTACTCACTTTGGGAAAAAGCGTCAGCTAAATGGTGTATGATTATCCCTCTCTGTGGTTTAGCTGCACAATCTGGACCTCCTGAATGACATTGAGCTACCCATGTCCAATGTTGACCCCGAAGGTACAGTAAGTACAGCAGCAGGGTAGCCTAATGGTTAGAGTGTTGGACTAGTAATCAAAAGGTTGAATCCCCAAGCTGACATGGTACAAATCTGTCGTTCTGCCCCTGAACAAGGCAGTTAACCCACTGTTCCTAGGCCGTCATTGAAAATAAGAATTTGTTCTTAACTGACCTGCCTAGTTAAATAAAGGTCAAATAAAATAAGTGTGTTCATATTCTGTAGCACCCATAGTTGACCTACCTATATCCTCACACCACTTGGAGCCAAATTGGTCTTGTGACAGTGTACTTACAGTAGGAGCCTAAGGAGAATAACAAAAATACCACAGGAAATAGGAATTTGACCAAGATTGCTCAGGGCTGTAATTTCCACAGCACAGAAATGGCGCTGTGAGACAGTAATGTCAAACTAATTCAGAAGATTTCCTGTATCAAAGGCATTTATCAAGGACGGTAGTGATATGCCACAGACTGTTCACATGGCAAGTTGAAGCCAAAATAAGTACTGATAGTTTGAATGAAGCCCCATCACTACACACTAAAAACACATGGTTCTAATGTAGTGCCAAATAAGGCTTATTTGGCTTGTAACCATGGTGCTATATAAAACCTTTTTTTAAGGTTCTACAAAGAACAATGCTCATAAGGATCTAAATGAAACCTGTATGGTGCTATAAAGAAACCTTTTCTGAAGAACTGTTAAAAAAAGGTTCTACATAGAACAAAAAAGGTGTTCGCTGTGGTTACAACCCTTTTTGGGGCTATATAGAACCCTTTTCTATGGGGAATGCTTCTATAAATAACCTTTCTCAATCTC
Source organism: Salvelinus namaycush (assembly GCF_016432855.1). NCBI lineage: Eukaryota > Metazoa > Chordata > Actinopteri > Salmoniformes > Salmonidae > Salvelinus > Salvelinus namaycush. Next base: position 14,330,886 of record NC_052314.1, read on the forward strand.
AGGATCTTTGGTTCTCAATCTGAAGCTTCTTTGTATATCCTTTTCAAGAACCTTACAGGTTTTTAATTCTGGTTAGCCATATTATATTGTTAAAATTCCTTAGGTGTTATTATTGTGTTCATTGACAAGTTGAATCAGGTATGAAAGCTCTGGGAAAGCTGGGGGTCGGCTGAGGAGAGAATTGAGAAATCACTGATTTAGACAACTGTTCTCAAGGCCATACGTGTTTTTCACAAGACACTGGCCATAGTCATATATAACATGTAATGGCATTAAACAACAGATAAGATCATCTGGATTGACATCTCACTCACGCTTGCACAAAAAGAACTGTGTGCAAACCACTCCCCAAAACATTTGAGTGAACCGCCGCCCCTCCATCTCCTTCGGCACCATTATATTTACTGTACATTTGAATTGTCACTAAAAGAGCAAAGAAGCCTTTTCTGAACTGCAAAGAACCGTTGCAGAGCTCAAATGGTTATTTGAGTCATTATGGTTCCACAAAGAATCTATAACCCTTCCAAAAGAACCCTTAAGGACGCCTCTTTTCTTAGTGTGTATGCATGGTGATATGAGTAGTGTTCTGAGGGAGAGCTGGGATTCCGTTGGAATATGAATGAATATGATGATTATTGCTCTGGATGATTGGCCAAAGTGTTTGTCCAAAATGGCACCCTATTCCCTGTATACTGCACTACTTTAGTCCAGAGCCATGTGGGCCCTGATTAAAAGTAGTACACTGCATAGGGAATAGGGTGCCATTTGGGACTGAGACCCACCCAAACAATCAGTCAAAACCAAACTACATTACCTATTGGGAAACACAAGCACAAAGCAAAATGCAGTGCTATCTGGCCCTAAATCGACAGCACACCGTGGAAAACTATTTGACCATGGTTACTGATCAAAACTTTTGAAAAACCTTGGCAATGTACAGGCTCAGTGAGCACAGCCTTACCATTGAGAAGGGTAGACACAGGAAAACCTGGCCCCCTGTAGAAGAAAGGCTGTGCAACCACTGCACCACAGCAGAACCCGAGACAGAGCTCCATTTCCTGGCAAAATGTGAAAAAATATAAAACAATTAAAGAGTGTCAGACCTCTCTGATGAGAATAGGCGACCCGTCCTGATGGGGGAGGACGCAGAGAGCTGTGGGTTGGCAGCACACTACATTGCTGTCTGCCACAAAATGAGGGACAGTTTCTGACAGACCAACCAACCTGCACATGTCCTCTATGCTTATTGTTATTGTTCAATGTCTGGTTATTTTGACCCTTGATTAATGTTGTTACTGTTGTCCCGTTGACAATATTGATCATTATTATTTTATTTATGTTAATATTGTACATCTCCAAAGTAAGCATTGGCAATATGTACATTGTTACATCATGCCAATAAAGCAAATTGAATTGAGAGAGAGAGAGAGAGAGAGAGAGAGAGAGAGAGAGAGAGAGAGAGAGAGAGAGAGAGAGAGAGAGCTAATCAAGATATTGATACTTCGAGCCAGGCTACTGGAACTATGCCATCACTGGAAGGGAGTGAGAGAGAGACAAATATAAAACAATTAGAGAGTGTAATTTCCCCAAATTTGAAATCCTTATTCAAGATTTCAAAGACCTCTCTGATGAGAATAGAAGACCCGTCCTGATGGGGGAGGACGCAGAGAGCTGTGGGTTGTCAGCGCACACAATGCTGCCTGCCATAAAATGAGAGACAGTGTCTGACAAACCAACCAACCTGCACATGTCCTCCATGCTTATTGTTATTGTTGAATGTCTGGTTATTTTGACCCTTGGTTATTGTTGTTACTGTTGTCCCGTTGACAATATTGATTATTATTATTAATTATGTTCATATTTTAAATGTTCGCTGTAAGCTTTGGCAATATGTTCATTGTTATGTCATGCCAATAAAGATAATTGAATTGAGTTGAGAGGATTAAGAAAGAGAGAAAGATGGAGATAGTGGAAAAAGATAGATAGGGGCTGAGTTTACAAACCTGTTCTACTAACACACGGAAACCTCAGGACCAGAACATCCAATCAATCAGAATAAACCAAATTACAACACAGTCAAAACCAAACTACATTACCTATTGGGAAACACAAGCACAAAGCAAAATGCAGTGCTATCTGGCCCTAAATCGACAGCACACCGTGGCAGACCATGGTTACTGATCAAAACCTTTGAAAAACCTTGGCAATGTACAGGCTCAGTGAGCACAGCCTTACCATTGAGAATGGTAGACACAGGAAAACCTGGCTCCCTGTAGAAGAAAGGCTGTGCAACCACTGCACCACAGCAGAACCCGAGACAGAGCTCCATTTCCTGGCAAAATGTGAAAAAATATAAAACAATTAAAGAGTGTCAGACCTCTCTGATGAGAATAGGCGACCCGTCCTGATGGGGGAGGACGCAGAGAGCTGTGGGTTGGCAGCACACTACATTGCTGTCTGCCACAAAATGAGGGACAGTTTCTGACAGACCAACCAACCTGCACATGTCCTCTATGCTTATTGTTATTGTTCAATGTCTGGTTATTTTGACCCTTGATTAATGTTGTTACTGTTGTCCCGTTGACAATATTGATTATTATTATTAATTATGTTAATATTGTACATCTCCAAAGTAAGCTTTGGCAATATGTACATTGAGAGAGAAAAAAATACTGTGTGTTTTCTTGATTTTGCTTCTGGAATTTTTTTTAATGAAGAAGCTCTGAGTGTTTACTTTCTTTGTAATAATGCAATAAGCTGGTTAATTTGCTTGGCAGCATAACCTGTCATTTAAAAGTAAAGCTTTGAGTTGATAACTGTTAATGGTTGGACTGGCACAATGCATTCAACCCAGGAATAAGTGGCTGATTTAATTAGTTTTTTAGCATCCTTTTAATTAAGGGCTAATCTCTGTGATGGAATAAGGAATCCCACTGCTCCAGGTCTACAGGTACCTTCCAGTGTCACGACTTCCGCCGAAGTCGGCCCTTCTCCTTGTTCGGGTGGTGTTCGGCGGTCGACGTCACCGGCTTTCTAGTCACCACCGATCCATTTTTCTGTTTCGTTTTGTTTTGTCTGCATAATTACACACCTGGTTTCAATTCCCCTATTATGTTCCCTATTTAACCCTCTGGCTTTCATTTCTGTTTTGTCCGTGATTGTTTGTTACGTTAGTGGTTGTGGTTATTTCTTATGATGTTTTGTAATTATTCCCTTTGTGGAATTTTGCTGTCATTTTTGAGTAAACGTTTTGTGTTTCGCTCAACACCTGTGTCCTGCATTTGACTCTGCTACTTCGCCGCACACAACCCTGACAGAATCACGGACCAAACTTCAAATGGAGTCAGCAGGCACAGCCAGCCCCTCTCTCCCAGTCGGGGAGCAAGTTCAACAGCACGCGACCATGTTACACAGTTTAGGGACTGCCATGGATCGCGTGCTGCAGACAATGGACCGATGGGAGAGAGGAAGTCTCCCGGTAAATCATACCCCATCACCCCCACCCGCGCCTCTCCCTACTCCACCGGTCATCCCTCCATCGTCAGGACCCAGTGGGATTCGGCTCTCGCTCCCAGGAGCGTATGATGGTACAGCAGCCGGGTGTCAGGGGTTCCTCCTACAGTTGGAGTTATACCTGGCAACTGTTCATCCGACCCCTTCAGGACGAGAGAGAGTGGGCGCCCTCATCTCCTGTCTGACTGGAAAGGCCCTGGAGTGGGCCAACGCCATCTGGGGAAGAGAGGGCCAAACCCTGGATGACTATGATGACTTCTCTCGCCTCTTCCGGGCGGTCTTTGATCATCCACCTGAAGGGAGAGCGGCGGGAGAGCGTTTGTTCCATCTCAGACAGGGGATGAGGAGCGCTCAAGATTTCGCCCTGGACTTCCGTACTCTGGCCGCTGGTGCGGGATGGAATGAGCGGGCCCTGATCGATCACTACAGGTGTAGTCTACGAGAGGACGTTCGTAGGGAGTTAGCCTGCAGGGACACCACTCTTAACCTGGACCAGCTGGTGGATTTATCTATCCGGCTGGATAACCTGTTGGCCTCCCGCGGACGTCTAGATCGGGGTCCGCCCGTTCCATTACCCAGCCCCTTGGATCCTACACCGATGGAGTTAGGAGGGGCTGCTAGAAGGGAGACCGGAGGGAGGACCACTCCATGCACCAACTGTGGACGCAGAGGACACACTGCTGTCCGGTGCTGGGGTGTTTCTCCTGGAAGTCGAGGTAGCAGGCGGAGCACTGATGGGTCATCTCCGGTGAGTAGGCACATAACTCACCCAGAGTCTTCTGTTGCGCACATGTGGTTACATATAGAATTTCCTGAGTTTTCCTCGCATCCCCAGCATAAGGCGCTAGTAGATTCAGGCGCAGCTGGGAACTTTATTGATCGCTCTTTAGCACATAGATTAGGGATCCCTATTATTCCTGTTGATGTTCCCTTCCCTGTACATGCCTTAGATAGTCGTCCTTTGGAGTCGGGGCTGATTGGGGAGGTCACAGCGCCCATCGCTATGAGAACGCAGGGGGATCACGAGGAGAGAATTAGTCTCTTTTTGATCGACTCTCCTGCGTTTCCTGTTGTGTTGGGTCTTCCCTGGTTGGCCTCTCATGATCCGATTATTTCGTGGCAACAGAGGACTCTCAAGGGATGGTCCTGTCAGTGTTCAGGTAGATGTGTAGGTGTTTCCTTAGGTGCCACTACGGTGGAAAGTCCAAACCAGGTTTCCAACATGCACATTCCTCCCGAATATGCCGATTTGGCACTCGCCTTCTGTAAGAAGAAGGCGACTCAATTACCACCCCATCGACCGGGGGATTGTGCGATAGATCTCTTGGTAGACGCTAAACTTCCCAGGAGTCATGTGTATCCTCTGTCACAGGAGGAGACGGTGGCTATGGAGACATATGTCACCGAATCTCTGGGACAGGGATACATTCGGCCTTCCATCTCACCTGTCTCCTCGAGTTTCTTTTTTGTGAAGAAGAAGGATGGAGGTTTGCGCCCGTGTATTGATTATCGAGGATTAAATAAGATCACGGTAAAATACAGTTACCCGCTACCACTCATAGCCAGTATGACCGAGTCATTACACGGGGCGCGCTTCTTCACAAAATTGGACCTCAGGAGCGCTTACAACCTGGTGCGTATTAAGGGGGGAGATGAGTGGAAGACAGCATTTAGCACCACTTCTGGGCATTATGAGTACCTCGTCATGCCGTACGGGTTAATGAATGCTCCATCAGTCTTCCAATCATTTGTGGATGAGATCTTCAGGGACCTGCACGGGCAGGGTGTAGTGGTGTATATAGATGACATTCTAATATACTCCGCTACACGCGCCGAGCATGTGTCCCTGGTGCGTAGGGTGCTTGGTAGACTGTTGGAGCATGACCTGTACGTCAAGGCTGAGAAATGTCTGTTCTTCCAACGATCCATCTCCTTCCTAGGGTACCGCTTTTCAGCGTCAGGGGTAGAGATGGAGAATGACCGCATTTCAGCCGTGTGTAATTGGCCGACTCCAACCACGGTAAAGGAGGTGCAGCGGTTTTTAGGGTTTGCCAACTACTACCAGAGATTTATCCGGGGTTTTGGTCAGGTAGCGGCTCCCATTACCTCACTGCTGAAGGGAGGACCGGTGCGACTGCAGTGGACAGCTGGGGCGGACAGGGCTTTTGGTCACCTGAAGGCTCTGTTTACCTCGGCTCCAGTTCTGGCTCATCCTGATCCTTCCTTAGCATTCATAGTTGAGGTGGACGCGTCCGAGGCGGGGATAGGGGCTGTGCTGTCTCAGCGTTCGGGTACGCCACTAAAGCTCCGCCCCTGTGCATTCTTTTCGAAGAAGCTCAGCCCGGCGGAGCGAAACTATGATGTGGGGGACCGGGAGTTGCTGGCTGTTGTCATGGCTCTGAAAGCGTGGAGACACTGGCTTGAGGGGGCTAGACACCCTTTTCTCATTTGGACTGACCACCGCAATCTGGAGTACATACGGGCAGCGAGGAGAATGAACCCTCGCCAGGCAAGGTGGGCCATGTTTTTCACCCGTTTTGATTTCACCCTTACCTACAAACCAGGTTCCCAGAACGTTAAGGCAGATGCACTGTCCCGGCTGTATGATACAGAGGAGAGGTCCACAGATCCCACTCCCATAATTACAGCCTCTCGCCTGGTGGCACCGGTGGTGTGGGAGGTGGACGCGGACATCGAACGGGCATCACGTACAGAGTCCATTCCACCTGACTGTCCAGCTGGGCGTCTGTACGTTCCGTTTGATGTCCGCGATCGTTTGATCTGTTGGGCTCATACGTCACCCTCCTCTGGTCATCCTGGTATCGGTCGGACGGTGCGCTGCCTTTCTGGGAAGTACTGGTGGCCCACTTTAGCTAAGGACGTGCGGGTTTATGTTTCCTCCTGTTCGGTATGTGCACAGTGCAAGGCACCTAGACATCTGCCCAGAGGGAAATTACAACCCCTTCCCGTTCCACAGCGACCATGGTCACACCTATCGGTGGATTTCGTGACGGATCTTCCCCCGTCGCGGGGTAACACCACGATCCTGGTCGTTGTGGATCGGTTTTCTAAGTCCTGCCGTCTCCTTCCTTTGCCCGGTCTCCCTACGGCTCTACAAACTGCGGAGGCTCTGTTCACCCATGTATTCCGGCACTACGGGGTGCCTGAGGATATAGTTTCTGATCGGGGTCCCCAATTTACGTCTAGAGTCTGGAGGGCGTTTATGGAACGCCTGGGGATCTCGGTCAGCCTTACCTCAGGTTTCCACCCCGAGAGCAACGGGCAGGTGGAAAGAGTAAACCAGGATGTGGGTAGGTTTCTGAGGTCCTATTGCCAGGACCGGCCGGGGGAGTGGGCAGCTTACATCCCCTGGGCCGAGATGGCCCAAAACTCCCTCCGCCACTCCTCTACCAACCTATCACCTTTTCAGTGTGTGCTAGGTTACCAGCCGGTCCTGGCACCATGGCATCAGAGCCAGATTGAGGCTCCTGCGGTGGATGAATGGTTTCGGCACTCAGAGGAGACTTGGAACGCTGCCCACGTACGGCTACAACGTGCAATCAGGAGACAAAAAGCGAGTGCCGACCGCCACCGCAGTGAGGCCCCGGTGTATGCACCGGGGGATCGGGTCTGGCTCTCGACCCGAAACCTACCCCTTCACCTGCCCTGCCGGAAACTGGGTCCGCGGTTTGTGGGGCCATTTAAAGTCCTGAGGAGATTGAACGAGGTTTGTTATAGGTTACAACTCCCCCCTGATTACCGTATTAACCCCTCGTTCCATGTGTCTCTCCTCAGGCCGGTGGTGGCTGGTCCGCTCCAGCAGTCTGAGGTGCGGGAGGTTCCTCCGCCCCCTCTTGACATCGAGGGGGTCCCGGCGTATAGCGTAAGAGCCATCATGGATTCTAGGCGTCGGGCGAGGGGCCTTCAGTACCTCGTGGAGTGGGAGGGGTACGGTCCGGAGGAGAGATGCTGGGTACCGGTGGAGGACATTCTAGATCCATCTATGTTACAAGAGTTTCACCGTCTCCACCCGGATCGCCCTGCACCTCGCCCTCTGGGTCGTCCTCGAGGCCGGTGTCGTCGCGCTGCTGGAGCCGCGCGTCAAGGGGGGGGTACTGTCACGACTTCCGCCGAAGTCGGCCCTTCTCCTTGTTCGGGTGGTGTTCGGCGGTCGACGTCACCGGCTTTCTAGTCACCACCGATCCATTTTTCTGTTTCGTTTTGTTTTGTCTGCATAATTACACACCTGGTTTCAATTCCCCTATTATGTTCCCTATTTAACCCTCTGGCTTTCATTTCTGTTTTGTCCGTGATTGTTTGTTACGTTAGTGGTTGTGGTTATTTCATATGATGTTTTGTAATTATTCCCTTTGTGGAATTTTGCTGTCATTTTTGAGTAAACGTTTTGTGTTTCGCTCAACACCTGTGTCCTGCATTTGACTCTGCTACTTCGCCGCACACAACCCTGACATCCAGTGTGTGCATTAATTAGGTTAGCAGGAGCTTGAGTCCATCTTCATAGTGCATTCATTTAATTATTGTGCATTTATATCTAATGAATAATTACCACAGAGGGAAGAGTGATATTGTTGGATCTAATATTACCATTGAAACGTTGATTAGATTTTATCTAATGTTGTTCTTGGTTAAATTTTGTGACCCACTTTAAAGGAAAACTCCCCCAAAAAACTATATTTTGGTATTTGTTTCATTAGTCCATTGTTGATATAGTCCCAAAATGTTTTGCATGTCAGCAATCAAGTTTTCAAGATGTGTAACTTTCAAAATACAGAAATACAACTGGTATGATGACTTTTGCATCATATGATGCTGCATTTGACTTTTTGTGCCAATGTCGCTAAACGCACCCACCTGACCCCCATTATCAATGCTCTAGTGGTTGTAGGTACTGTCAAAGCATAAATCAATGACTCTAAGCACTTCATGTGTCTCTGACTGCATCTCTCCTAGATATAGGAGGTCCTATATGCTCAGTTCAAGAGCAGATGAGAATGGACAGAATGTGGAGGAGGCTGTAACAAGGTGAAAACATGGGAAGTCCTTTGTCTCAGCTCTTTTCTTACTTGGCCAAAATAAAGATATACATATTTTTTAGTCTGAATGATTTTCTATATAAAGCCTTGTGAACTGTTTCAATAAAGTTATAGTTTCAATAAAGTTATGAATTATAGTTCCTAGTACTGTAGCTAGCTGAACTGAAATAGTGAACGTATGTGTGAGTGTTTGAGTGAGTATCATATTGTGTTGTAAGATTCTGAGACTGATGCTCAGGCACACGTTCATTACATCTCAATGTCACACTTCTCAGAGGGCAGACAGAGAGAGAGTGGTCCTGGCCAGGTTTGTGTTCCCCCTCTTCATCATGCAAATAGCCTGTTTCAGCAGACAGTTTAAGTGTGCTGTCAGGTCACCAGAATGGTTTCTCTTCACTCAATGTTTTTGGGCCAGCCTTCCAATTTACTGCCCTTGAACTCCCCCGTCTCAGGGGATTGGCAGTTAGATTTGCCTGATGAAAATTGTGGACATTCAAAACATTTAATAAGACAGGCATAGCAGATGGATTTTCTGATCAGAGGTCAGATCCTTGAGGATTCTCAGCACTTAGTGGTAGATACAAAGGTCTGAAATTACAATAAATGGAATAGTGAATAAGGGCTGTCAGTCTTGTTTAAGGCTGAGTTCAGTTGATGGGAAAATAGGTAGGTTGGCATTTATTGCATGAATCTTGACCTGGAGGCAGCTAGGCAGACTGGTCACTAATAGTCATAAAATCTACTTTTAAACCTAGCCCTAACCGTAACCACACTGCTAACCTTAATGCCTCACTCTAACCTTAAAATAAGACAAAAAGTGACATTTCTTATCATATAGTCAATTTGGACTTTGCAGCTGGCCCATCTAGCAGAAATCGCTCAGTTCTGCCTCCAGGGCAAGAGTCATGATAATAAATGTCAAACTGTGGAAAATAGGGCTGACTGTGGAGGCAGTGCAAAGATAGCTACAATATTTATTGTTTATGCTTGGTGCTATTATAAAGATATTCATCTACACATGAAAGTTATCTGAGTCAGGGAGACAATTTGACTAGTTTACCGAAATTCACAATCGGCTACTTCACCTCTCCTCTCTTCTACTCTTCTCCCCTTCCTCTCCCCTCTCCCCCTACCCTCTTCTCTATTCTCCACCCCCTGTGGGTGCCTCCCTCTTTGAGTGACATCTGATCACCAATGGCACTGTAATGATAATCTGATAACAGTGGGCCGGATAGGGCCATCCAAATGGGCTTTATCACATTACATTTAGACAAATGGCATGAAATGGAAACATTAAGATCCACTTAACGTGGGCTGTGCGCCACAGAAGGGCTCTCTGCCTGCCTCAGAGAGGGCTGAGTGGGCAGGGTGGTAGATGCTAGTGATGGGACAGTCTAATGGGGTTTTGATAGATGGATGCCATCATGCCAGCAGCCAGAGTGATGCTTAGCCCTGCTCCTCTGGAACAGTGGGAGATCTAAGAAATGTTTTGTTTTTCATAGTGATGAATGGGATTAACTAGCTTACACTGTTTATTATAAAGTCTTTGTCCCTCTGGTCTTTTTCCACAATAATGCTATCATAGCAATGAAACAGAGAGGGAGGAAGGTCTGGGAACATGTGGAAGTGATGGGGAGCAAGGCAGATGGATGTGTTTAGGAGAAGAAAAGGAAGAAAGGAAGAGAGTGAAGGACAGACTGGTGGGATGAGGAGAGGAGAGAAAATGCGTATTGAACAGAGTCGGAGGTAAAACATGGAGAATTTTGGAGAGAGAAAGCTGATTAATGAAAAAGCTGAAAATACTTTTTGCTAACAAACCTTGCCATCTCCTTGGATACTCTGGCATCTGAGACCCTTCTTCAGCTGTGGCAGACAGGATTCTAATTTAGAACAAGGTATTTAGGCGTGACATGACTGTCTGTGTCTCCGTCTGCTTCTGTCTGGCCTGTCATCTCCTGGCCTTAATGATGTCTCAGGTCCTAGTCTGGCTGCCTGGGTCGTGTGATTCACCAGGCCAGGGGTGGCAGCTACAGGCCACTGCTTTGACTCAGACAGAATGCTCTGGCCAAACACAACGTCTGAAACAAACTTTATTCAACTTTTATGTTTTGGGCTTTGAGATTCTGAGTTGAAAAAAGAGCAGCATACACACAGAAATGTTTAAACACACTGGAAAAGATACAACTTTATTTCTCCCTGGTGGAACAATACAAAGTTAACAAGTGCAGAAACAATTCAACTCATAACTCTACATTGTAGTGGATTACAAGGACAGAACGTGGTGCACGTTATCATCATCACCACCACCACACCCACAGTGAGGTACCGACAAATCACTACAAAGCTTCTTTGTACAGGTGGAGATTTACTCTACGGCAACCTCAAGCAAGCGGTACCGATACACCAAGTCTGGAACCAACAGCACCCTGAACAGCTTCTACCCCCAAGCCATAAGACTGCTAAACAGTTAGTCCTGGTAGCTATTTGGTTAACTACTTAACTATCTGCATTGACCAATTTGCACTCACTTTTTTGACTCATTAAATACGTTGCTGCTACTGTTCACTATGTCACTTTATTCCTAGTTATATGTACATATCTACCTCAATTACCTCGTACCCCTGCACAGTGACTCAGTACTGGTCCTCCTTGTATATAGACAAGTTATTGTTACTCATTATGTATCTATTATTACTTTTAATATTACGTGTTTTACTTTTGTATTATTTCTCTATTTTCTTTCTCTCTGCACTGTTGGGAACGGACCATAAGTATTTCACTGTTAGTCCACAGCTGTTGTTTACTAGACGTTTAACTGAAGTCTGTGCCCAGTGGGTTGCTAGGGAAGGGGCATTTCCCTATTTATCACGACTACATATTGTCGATGGAAAAGGAACTCCCTGCTCACAGTAGCTTTGCTTTGTTACAGCAGCACAGCACTGTGGCTCCAGAGGAGACGTGTGTTCCTAGCATATCTGATCTCTGCCATTTCCCCTGCTTTGAGCCCAATTAAATCCCCTTTGTATTGCAGCAGCTGTTTAAAATTCCTGCTCCTCCCAGTTTCCTAGCTGCTGCCACTGCTCTCTCTCTCACTTTCTGCAGGAGGGAGGGAGTTAGGGAAGGAGGCGGCGGACGGAAGAAGGGAGCGGCGGAGAGAGAAGAGAGAGGGGGAGAGAGGGAAAGGGGGAGGGAGAGAGAGATAGGAGAGGGAGTGACAGAAAGAGAGAGGTAGTGACTGAGAGAGAGAGGTAGAGAGAGAGGGAAGAAATGAAGGAAGGAAAGAGAGGAAGATACAAAGAAATAGCTTGCCAGTCCAGTCCAACCCAATTATTTCAGTTGGTCACATCTTATCTCAGCACTAGGTACAAGTCAACTTATATCGCACTTCTTGTGTTTTAAAAATGATATATTTCTATGATTAACCATATTATGAGTACCGCACTGTTGGGAAAGAGCTCTTAAGTAAGAATGTCTCTGTACTGTGGTATCCTGTGCACGTGGAGAATAAACGTTGAAACTGGAAACATGTCAGCACAGGATACAAGTCCGCTGGAGCAACCACGCAGTTACACTGTAGCCTTTTAGTGTACGGAAGTTAACTCAAACTGACCAAATCTGAACTTTATTGCTGATTACAACAGATTATAATGTCAGCAAGGGTCATTCTTATAACAGAAATGTGTAAAATGGTTGTACAAATCCAGTGTATTTTTAGGGGCCTGCAGACTTCAGTGAACGTATGAATCCAGATAATGACAAAACTATTTTTTCAGTATTGCTCTGTTAGAATTTGGGGGATAGCTGTGCTGCTCCTCCTGCCTAGTGGCTGGCCAGGAGTGTTGGTGGTAATTCCAGTCTCTTCCAAACAGAAGTGTGTATAGTTCTGCCATTTTTATTGGCCCCTACCAAGGACACTGCAGTGTACTGCCTGCTGCATGGTTGGTACGGTCCAGGAATTCTCTGCACGTAATGTACTGGCTGTGCAGCTGCCAGATATCCAGGTTACAGCTGCAGAATCGGGGTAGAGTGAAGAGAGACACACCCCTGTACTGCACTGTATACGCTCTTAGAAAAAAGTGATATCTAGAACCAAAAAGGGTTCTTCGGGCTGTCCCCATCGGAGAACCCTTTGAAGAACCCCTTTTGGTTCCAGGTAGAATCCTTTCTATTCCAGGTACAAACCTTTTTGGTTCGATGTAGAACCCTTTCCACAGAGGGTTCTACATGGAACCCAAAAGAGTTCTACCTGGAACCAAAAAGCGATCTCCTTTGGAACAGACGCAGAAACCTTTTGGAACCCTTTTCTCTACGAGCGGACCTCCTGTCTTCCTCCATCACAATCCTTCCCCCTCCCAGCCTGCTGACACAAACATATGCTTTATTCTCTCTCCCCCCTCCCAACACAACAAGGCTGTACTTTATTTATCAATCAGAAAGTACAGTATATGTCAGCAATTAGTTAAGCGCTGAGCACAGCTTTATTGCACCCCTGTGCGGTTGCTAACACCTTTCTTTTTCACTGAAGTGATTATTTTGTCTGCACTCCACTCTTGCTCATTGCTAAGCTGACAAGGTGGCTTGAAGGGGAAGACCACTGTGTTCAGTAAGGTTTTATTATGTTGACATATGTCTTTTCCATAGACTTCACCTTGCGATTAAATCTATCCTGCAGAGAGAGCCTGGGATTGCATCCCAAATGGCACCCTATTCCCCATATAGTGCATTACTTTTGACCTGAGCCCTACCAAATGTAGTGCACTATATAGGGAATAGGATGCCATTTGGGATGCAAGCCTCAGATTCAATTCAGTGATTGCTCTGTGTGTGAGATGGTCTATGTTCTCATTTAGGTCAGGGCTCTCAATGCTGTACATTATTGCTGATAAGATTGGCTATTACCGGTATGGTACATTGGTGCTTATAATTTAAATGAACCAAATGAATATACATTTTTATCATTATTCCTAATGGGTCTCTTTAACTAAAGCCTGGACAGGAAAAGGACTGGACATCAGTTTGTGAAGGTTGTAGTAGAGGAAACTTCACCAACTTATGTTTAATTAGAAAAATAATAAGATCACAAAATACACACAAAGGCCATTTCTGAAGACAGGCTGACACTGTAGAATAGAGATATCTCTCGATTCAGGTGAGTCACTTGTCGCTGAAGCAAAATAGTGTTGTCTGTCTTCAAGATGCTCAGCGTCAACCTCCATGGTGAATCGTCTAGGATGGTTACCACTCATAGAAAGTCCCTGACTAGTTTCCTTTAAATGAATCCCCAATAGATACAGTACTCCCACAACTTCTTCTGACTACTACTGAACTTAACCCCACACAGCAACCAAGTGCAATCAACACTCAAACACACAAATCAAACAAAGCCCCCTCTTCTGTAACATCATTTTATCCAGTTCATTTCAAGTCTCCATTGGTTTCTTATTAGAACAGTCCCCGCCCATGCAGGGGTATACATGGTCAGTTTCAGTGCCTGTGGCCTGTTCCTTAGCAGTGTTTGGGTAGCAGCAGCTCCATCCACCTGGACCTTCTGTCGTAGTCTAGACGTTTCGTCATACTCTATCCTCCATAGCCCTGTGTGTAGGAGCTCAGAGGAATGGAGGTGAGCAGGAACTGCTAGCTAGCCACTAGCTTCCGTAGGGCCAGCCACCCTGTGGTACATTACTGTGTCAATAATCCAGCCAGACAGAGACAGGTGTCTGAGCCGTGCTATCCTCTGCCCGACGTCGCTGCTCTCTACTCTTCTACTCATTCATCCTCTTGCAGCTTCACTCTGAATGGAAAAAAAGACAGTGATACACTATTAAAACCCTTATAACGATGGTATTGACAGTACAACCAACTAAATGAATTAGACATATGCTGTATACTCTAGTTTCAGCGTTCTCCTCTGTTGTATGTTTGCATTGAACAAGGCCAGTTATTATTGTTGTTATCTTTTTTAAATTACAATGGAGTGAACAATAAAAGCAACAACCATTCCTCTCCATGGTGCTTCCTCTCTACCCGGCTGTTTTTAGTTTTTTTAACAATATATATATATATATATATTTTTTACAATTTAACAATCATTAGCAGACTTCACCCCCGGACATGCTGGACATGCTGCTGCTCCACCCCCCCCCCCCCCTCTGGTCCTCCCCTTCCTCCTCTGAAGAGCCTCCACTGACACACACACACACACACACACACACACACACACACACACACACACACACACACACACACACACACACACACACACACACACACACACACACACACACACACCGCAGACTTCACTTGATTTAATTTATTTACTACCCAAACGTTTCCACGCAAACCCATTCAACTGCAGTTGTGGTTCAAAGATACCATGTGAATATGCAGGAAATAGACACACGCTTTGGAGACAAAAGAAATGACATGAAAGCTTTTTGAAGCGCCCAAAGCTTATTTCTGGAGAGAATCTGGCATTAGTAAGTGGTATCTTTATCAGATTATTATGTCACACTGCTCAGGTAGTCTGGCAGGCAGATGACTGCTGTTAGTGTGTATGTTGCCGTATGGTCAAGTTTGGTCAAAGCAATGTACCTACCATACATTGACCATCTGATGAATCAGAAACCAGACTGCCAGGCGATAGACTTGCTGATATGATACACTACATGACAAAAGTATGTGGACACCTGCCCATCAAATATCTCATTCCAGAAACATGGGCATTAATATGGAGTTGGTTCCCCCCTTTGCTGCTATAAAAGCTTCCACTCTTTGGGAAGGCTTTCCACTAGATGTTGGAACATTGCTGCGGTGACTTGCCTCCACTTCAGCCACAAGAGCATTAGAGAGGTCGGGCACTGATGTTGGGCGATTAGGCCTGGCTCGCAGTCGGCGTTCCAATTCAACCCAAAGGTGTTCGATGGGGTTGAGGTCAGAGCTCTGTGCAGGCGAGTCAAGTTCTTCCACGCCAATCTCTACAAAACTTTTCTGTGTGGACCTCACTTTGTGCATGGGGGCATTGTCATGTTGAAACAGGAAAGGGCCTACTCCAAACTATTGCAACAAAGTTGAAATCACAGAATCGTCTAGAATATCATTGTATGCTGTAGCGTTAAGATTTCCCTTAACGCTACAGCACTAAGGGGCCTAGCCCGAACCATGAAAAACAGCCCCAGACCATTATTCCTCCTCCACCCAACGTTACGGATGGCACGATGCATTCGGGCAGGTAGCGATCTCCTGGCATCTGCCAAACCCAGATTTGTTGGCCTGCCAGATGGTGAAGCGTGATTCATCATTCCAGAGAACGCGTTTCCAATGCTCCAGAGCCCAATGGCGGCTAAATTTACACCACTCCACTGACACTTGGCATTGCACATGATGATCTTAGGCTTGTGTGTGGCTGCTCGGCCATGGAAACCCATTTCATGAAGCTCCTGATGAACAGTTCTTGTGCTGACGTTGCTTCCAGAGGCAGTTTGGAACTCAGTAGGGAGTTTTGCAACCGAGGACAGACGACTGTGAGCTTGTGTGGCCTCCCACTTCGCGGCTGAGCCGTTGTTGCTCCTAGATGTTTCCACTTCACAATAACAGCACTTACAGTTGACCGGGGCAGCTCTAGCAGGGCAGAAATTTGACGAACTGACTTGTTGGAAAGGTGGCATCCTATGACGGTGCCACGTTGAAAGTCACTGAGCTCTTCAGTGCAGGACATTCTACTGCCAATGTTTGTCATAACTGTGTGCTTGATTTTATAAACCTGTCAGCAATGGGTGTAGCTGAAATAGCCAAATTCACAATTTTTTTAGGGTTGTCCACATACTTTGGTGTATCTTAGCCACAGAGACCTGACTGGAAATGGCTGTCAGGTGACGGTCAGGCAGACGGCTCAGCTCTGAGTCAGGGCCTATGACTGTGGTGACAGATGCCACCTCGTTTGGTCGACTCTGCTATAGATGACCCTAGCTGGCCTGGTGAGGCAGCCTGGCATGCAGGCAGGCATCACCCAGGAGGTGGGTGGTCCATATGGCACCGGGCCTGGTTGCTGTGATCCGATGCCAAATGTTCTGGTGATAATCACCATGGAGATAGAGCTTCATCTCTCACTATGGTTAACATGCATTAATATGATATGAAATGCTGCTGGCTGCCTATTCAGTTTTCACACTGTCGATGCTACAGTAGTTTGCATTTCCTGCTGTACAGGAAAATTCTCAGCAACTAAAGAGTGATCAAATTAAGATCCTACATCTGTACACACCAAGCCCTGAGCAGCTTGATCGTCGCTCACATACTGTATTATAAAGCCTAAAACCTAGTATCTGACCGAAATGATATTGCAGTTCAGCTATTTTTTATGATGCTCTGAGGCATCATACTAAGTTAGTATCAGTATGGGAACATGAGGAATCCAAAGAGCAGCACTAATCATAGAGAAGGGAAGGCTCAATCTGCCAACATCCCAAAACTGAATCCAGGACCTCTCTCTGGTAAGGGTTCCATCACACATGTGCGATCCAATGGTATCAAGAGAGTTAAGGGTTAACACCCCACCCCTGGGCACTCTCTATGAATTTGAAAGTGGTTCAATTTCTCCAGCCCCATCCCTTAGCTTTTTATAAAAACCGGGGCAGAGAAAACACTTTATTATTGTTTCAACTGCTGATTGACCCTTTAATGTAGTGAGCTTTGAAATGATTGGTGTATGTTCATTTTAAAGTGATTCAAATGCATTAAAATGTTAATGACGGTAGTATGATAAACTAAAGAAAATATACTTTTTTTCAAGTTTTTGACATTTTTATGTTTACTTTTTGAAAATACTAATATTAATGGCCCAAAATACAAACAAATATAAATACTGACAGGTAGATGCAAAAATGTCATTTCAGCATGTGGTGCTTGGCCTTAATATGACCAGACATTCTAACCAGATCTGAGACATTGTACAGATGTAGGATCTTAATTTAATTTAAGACAGTTTGCTCCCCTTTTTTGTAAGGGGAAATCAAGTCAAATTTCTAAATGGAAATTACAAACGTCAGAAGCGTTTTCAAACCTAAAATACACTGCAAGTATTACATTTCCTGAAAGTTATCCTGCAACAGGGTGATCAAATTAAGATCCTACATCTGTAACTGTCAGGAGGAGATCCTGTTTCATTATTGAGCTCTGAGTGTTTTTTATTTGCGCTGTGCTGGGAGCTTCCAGGAACAGCTGTGTGTGTTTACTGCTGTGTAAAGGCTTGCTACAGGGCCCCAGTGGACCACAATGTCAAAAATATATCAGTTATGTGGCCATGTGCTCATGTGCTCTCCATGCACAAATTGTCAAAGAAAGCATACTAAAGCCTGGGATCTTTTTCCTGTTATGAGCCAATATAGTCCACAGCTTCTTATCAATCATGGCATACTTGATACTGTCATGATCCCACTGTGCATATTATTTGTTCCACTTAACCAACGGGGACTTGTTGTCTGTTATCTATATTGGACCCATCGGTTCCTGTAAATACATGACTGTGCATGAATAACTGATTGTGCTTTCTGCTCATCCATGCATTGCGACTCTTCCTTTTAGCTAGAACATACAGTACCTGGTTAAGCATTCTGTATTTGTTTAGGCTGACTTCAATACCTGAACAGCAGAATTTTTATAAATCTATCCATGGAGAGAAAGTAATATCAGATTCCCAGACCGCCTACGCTGAGCCAATAACAGATTTAAGTCTGTGCACACATAACAGCCTTCTCAAGTAGAATCCGAGCTAGAAAATTTGGTTCCTTAGAAGTTGTAGGAACGTACATTTTTGGTTTCCATTGGTTCTGGGAACGAAGCCATAAGTTTCCTGACTGAACGTTTTTTAAACTTTCTGAGAAGCGGAGTGAACATTTTACCTGTTCTGGTAACGTTAATCTTTAGGTTGCAGGGAGGTTCTGAGAACATTTTACTATGGTTCCCTGAAAGTGTTCCTGGGAGGTTTTATTAACGTTCTGAGAATGGAAATTCTAGGTTATTTGAAGGTAATTAAATAACGTTCTCAGAATATGTTTCAGAAAGACTTTTAGTAAAGTCAGTGAGATTTAAACCAATGCTCTTCTGTTCTCTATCCATGGAATTAGTCCACTGCGCCCACAGGATGGAGCTAGCATGCAATGTTTTTTTTAACTCATACAAAGCTGTTAATTTTTGTCTATTCAAACAGACCCCATTTCAAAGGAAACAAGCACTCAATAAGATCACACACTTAACAAGATAGAGGATAGAGATAGTTTTGTTGGGACTGAAAACGGAATGTATATGTTTTTAAATAACAATCTTAGAACTTTATTTGAACATTACTAATGTTTTCTTGTGTTTTTTGTGGAAAGTTTTCTTAATTTTCTGAGAACTTGACTTTAAATAGAACCATGAGAAAACCTGTAGAAAAACGTTATGCTGAAGTACTGAAATTCCCACAGAACATTGTTTCTTAATACTCTCTGAATGTTCTGAGATCATGACTTTAAATAGAACCATGAGGAAACCTGTAGAAAATGATGTAAATGATGTATGTTGCGTTATGTACTGAAATTCCCACCTAAGAAACATGGTTCTCAGAACGTTATGTGCTAGCTGGGTATCCTGCACCATTCCCAGAACGTTGTGGGAAGGTTGTATGCAAAATAACCATACAACCACCATGCTCTCACCAAGCTCTAAGAAACATATAGTTCTCACAGCGTTATCTGCTAGCTGGGATTATGGTAAACAGTGTTCCCACACATTAACCTGCCATGCTGCAATTCCTCCCCACAAAGAAATAGATGCAGGGAAATGATCTGATACTTTTGCGGCAGTATTGTTGTGGCAGGTAGCCTAGTGGTTAGAGCGTTGGGCTAGTAACCGGTAGGTTGCAAGATCGAATCCCTGAGCTGACAAGGTAAAAATCTGTCGTTCTACCCCTGAACAAGGTAGTTAACCCACTGTTCGTCATTGAAAATAAGAATTTGCTTTTAACCGATCTGCCTAGTTAAATAAAGGTTAAAAAAAAATGGTTGTAGATTATGCTTCAGTTTGGTGACCTTTGACCCCTATTTCTGTTGGTTTACATCCGACCAACAAACAGATGTTCCTCTAAGTATAAATCTAATTCTCAGCCATTACCCATCATACTCCCTGTCGCTGGGGTTACGGGTCTATCGCTTGCAACTTAACTCAAGACCATCTGATGATGATGCATTGTTTGTGTATTTATTTGGGCAACACACTTTGGATCCTATTCAGTCACAACCGATTACAGAATTTGCAGTGTAAGACAATAACAATGTTATTTTCATCTCATACCAGAAAAACAGCTTGTGATTGAACAGAGCCTTTAGCCTCAGTATCATCTCAATGTTTGTATCATTTGGAAGAAAACATGATTTGTTATTCATAACTTGTACAGATTATGAAAATGTCATACAAATGAATACTTTTCTGAAAGCACTCGCTTTGAACTTCCTAAGCCAAACTCAGCTTACTCTATACAATACAATTTTTTGTCAAATATTACATCTTTATTTTCAGAACAAGATCATACTAACACATCCATAACAACCTGATGGAGTTATAATGCATAATGCAAAGTCTTCACTACCAATCATCTATTACAACAGCATGTATTACCATCAGGTAGCCTATGGATGCTACCTTCCTATAGGCCTACTTTGTCTTTTATCCACAATGTGAATCCTGACCCAACCTGATTCATTTTCAAAGACCCTATGTTCTGTGTGAAGCTGGCCTGTTTCCAGTAGGAGTCAAGCATCCCTGACTGAGGCTGATGTGGCGTCTCAGACTGAACTGACTGCTCTCCCTAACAAGGTGCCTCTGTGGACATGTCTGGTGGCACAGGTGCTTGACCAGTATTGTCACAGCAAAATAGTCATGCAGCAACAGGGTTTGAACATTTAGTCAATATTGTTGCTTGATCGGTGGTTAGGCTTTTAGCTGGCCAAAATGAGGCTACATGCAATACTGTTAATATAACCATGTGCTAGTGCAGGTTCTCAGGGAATTTCTGTAAATAATTAAGCTAATCTTATTCTAAGAAAATAAGAGTGGTACAGAAATGAACATTAAATTATCTGGCAACAGCTCTTGTGGACATTCCTGCAGTCACCATGCCAATTGCACACTCCCTCAAAACTTGAGACATCTGTGGCATTGTGTTGTGTGGCACTTTTTAGAGTGGCCTTTTATTGTCCAAAGCACAAGGTACACCTGTGTAATGATCATGTTGTTTACACATGCTGTTTAATCATCTTCTTGATATGCCACACCTGTCAGGTGGATGGATTATCTTGGCAAATGAGAAATGCTCACTAACAGGGATGTAAACAAATTTGTGCACACCATTTGAGAGAAATAAGCTTTTTGTGCGTATGGAACATTTCTAGGATCTTTTATTTCAGCTCATGAAACATGGGACCAACACTTTACATGTTGCATTTATATTTTGTTCAGTATAATTAGGCATATATTCATCAATAGGACAGGCTCTATGGACAGGTGTTCCTATGAACATGTCCCACTGGTAGTTACTAGGAATGTGTTCACCGCTAGGACAGATTCTGTCTCAGCTCTTCTGTCTGTGTCAGAACCCTGACTCTGACGGTCTGGCACGGCCAACAAACCCATTTGTCATATCTCTGCTCTCATTAAGTTATCATAGACAGTCAGAGAGATGGCTTGGCCAGAGGACTGGTGTCTGTCTGTCTGCCGTTCTGGCTGTCCGGCTGTCTGGCTCGTAGTGAGAGCTCTGTGTTTTGAGTACAAGCCAGCTCCTCGACACCAAGAGAATGTCTGAGACAGAGATTGATCCAATCCTTTGATGAAGATTGAGGTTGTTCTGACTAATATTCTGACTGTGTTGATCCAATCCTTTGATGAAGATTGAGGTTGTTCTGACTAATATTCTGACTGTGTTGATCCAATCCTTTGATGAAGATTGAGGTTGTTCTGACTAATATTCTGACTGTGTTGATCCAATCCTTTGATGAAGATTGAGGTTGTTCTGACTAATATTCTGACTGTGTTGATCCAATCCTTTGATGAAGATTGAGGTTGTTCTGACTAATATTCTGACTGTGTTGATCCAATCCTTTGATGAAGATTGAGTTTGTTCTGATTAACATAACTTTTTTTTTTGATTGAGGTTATTCTTCCAGTTGTTCTTTGAATTCCTTGAAGACAGATATACAGTGCATTCGAAAAGTATTCAGACCCCTTGACTTTTTCCACATTTTGTTATGTTACAGCCTTATTCTAAAATTGATAAAATATTATTTTCCTTCATCAATCTACACACAATATCCCATAATGACAAAGTGAAAACAGGTGTTTAGATATTTTTGCTAATTTATATATATATAAAAAAATATAAATACCTTATTTAAATAAGAATTCAGACCCTTTGCTATGAGATTTGAAATTGAGCTCAAGCACATCCTTTTTCCAATGATCATCCTTGAGATGTTTCTATAACTTGATTGGAGTCCACCTGTGGTAAATTCAATTGATTGGACATGATTTAGAAAGGCACACACCTGTCTATATAAGGTCCCACAGATGACAGTGCATTTCAGAACAAAAACCAAGCCATGAGGTCGAAGGAATTGTCCGTAGAGCTCCAATTGTGTTGAGGCACAATGTTACCAAAAAATTCCTGCAGCATTGGAACCACCAAGACTCTTCCTAGAGCTGGCCGCCTGGCCAAACTCAGCAATCGGGGGAGAAGGGCCTTGGTCAGGGAGGTGACCAAGAACCTGATGGTCACTCTGACAGAGCTCCAGAGTTCCTCTGTGGAGAAGGGAGAACCTTCCAGTAGAACAACCACTCTCTTCAGCACTCCACCATCAGGTCTTTATGATAGTGTCCAGACAGATGCCACTCCTCAGTAAAAGGCACATGGAGTTTGTCAAAGGTACCTAAACGACTCTCGGACCATGAGAAACAAGATTCTCTGGTCTGATGAAGCCAAGATTGAACTCTTTGGCCTGAATGCCAAGCATCACGTCTGGAGAAAACCTTGCACCACCCCTACGGTGAAGCATGGTGTTGGCAGCATCATGCTGTGGGGATGTTTTTCAGCGGCAGGGACTGGGAGACTAGTCAGGATCAAGGGAAAGATGAACGGAGCAAAGTACAGAGAGATCCTTGATGAAAACCTGCTCCAGAGCGCTCAGGACCTCAGACTGGGGCGAAGGTTCACCTTCCAACAGGACAATGACCCTAAGCACACAGCCAAGACAACACAGGAGTGGCTTCAGGACAAGTCTCTGAATGTTATTGAGTGGCCCAGACAGACCCCGGACTTTAAATCAACCTAATATCTGGAGAGACCTGAAAATAGCTGTGCAGCGACACTCCTCTTCCAACCCGACAGAGCTTGAGAGAATCTGCAGAGAAGAATAGGAGAAACTCCCCAAATACAGATGTGTCAAGCTTGTAGTGTCATACCCAAGAAGACTCAAAGCTGTAATCGCTGGCAAAGGTGCTTGAACAAAGTACTGAGCAAAGGGTCTGAATAGTTATGTAAATGTTATATTTCAGTTTTAAAATTTTGCAAATTTGCAAACATTTCTAAAAACCTGTTATTGCTTTGTCATTATGGGGTATTGTGATTAGGACTTATTATTTTTTAATCCATTTTAGAATAAGGCTGTAACATAACAAAATGTGGAAAAAGTAAAGGGGTCTGAATACTTTCCAAATGCACTGTATATGTGGGTCGAGGCTGGATGTGTGTCTCCAAGATACCATTGGTTGTCTCTCACTTTCCTCCTCTAAGTGGTGACTGAAGGAGCATGTTGAGACATGATATGGTATAGAGTAGGTGACTGCATGTGTGTGTGGGAAGATGTGACACAAGTGAGTATGTGTGTGTGTGTGTAAGGTGAGGGCATGAGAGTGTGGCGAGGCTCAGTGTTTCTGATTCCCATCATCCTACAAAGCGTTTGGGGGCAATCAAAACGAAGTTTATTGGTCTCTTACACAGTTTAGCAGATGTTGTAGAGGGTGCAGCAAAATGCTGATGTTACTAGCTCTGAACAATGCAGTAAAATGTCAACTGTACACAATAATAGAAAATTATACAAATCAAGAAATGTCGGAACGAATCCAATTAACAACCAAATAGCACTGTAACAGTAATGAAATGGTAAATAATGTTTTGTGTCATTTTGGACCACCGCCATTTCTCACATAATTCATTTTGCTGACACAAACAGATCCCTCCTTGTCTAGCGTATTTAGTTTTGTCAACATATGGAAAGTTTACAGACAAATTAGCTGTTCCCATCAGGCCTGTTGTGAAATTTTTTATCCAACATGTAGGCTACTTTACTTGCATAAAACGGTTGGATGGAAACCTGGTTACAAACATGAAGTTTGTTAACAATTCCAAGAGGCATGAGGGGAAAATTCTACCTTATCCCGTCCTACAGCCTAGGCTATTTTCCTATCCAGTCCAAATCCCACTTATACCCAAAATCCTGACTCCTGTCTCACATGAACATTCCTAACTTTATTCTGTAATCCATAGGTTGCATTATCAAAACACCTCTCTTGCCTATGCATGTCAAGATACCTCTGTAACATTTCCCTGCTACTCTGCGCGGTCTCATACTTGCTTAGAGCTTCAGGAGAGAATGTGTGATCAACAAATGGTATGAGAGTTTTTAAAACTGAGTTGGTATTTAAACTATTTCCACTCCCCGTTATTCATTAGCTGATCTGCTATCTGTATAGAAGAGGAGAGATATTCTGTCATTCGTTGAAGGAGGTTATCTAGCAAGCTTAGCAACTTTGGTCATTTGGCTTTTGTTATACAGTTACAAAGTGTTTATGATTCGACAACATTTTGTGTGTCCTGGAGCGCTCTCTGTGTTTTAAATGCTTCAAATGCTCCCGGGACTCTAGGGATAAATCTGAATTATTCCCGGTATTGAAACTTGGTCTATGCTGGAGATGCCAAATCTCTTCTTAGGGAGAAATATTGTGCTGATGGTTTGCTATGGTAACTTTCACTTAGCAACATTGTAACATTCAACGAGACAGAGAGCAAGACAACGTGAGGTGATGAACCCTGAGGGAGAATGTGCTAGGCTCCCTTGTGCTTTCTGCTGTATATAATTAAATCATGAGCACCAAATGGCATTTGAAAAGTGTTACTTTCCTGATCCTGACAACTCTATACAAGTCCATACTGTATAATGCACAATGAGTCTGAATGGACATCCACTGTGTGCCGGGGTGACTCACCAGACGGTCGGTGTGTGGTAGGGGAGGAGCGTGGGGCTCTGGCCCTCGCCTCGGAGGCTGTGTCTGGGGTGGTGGTGGCTAAGGGCCATGGGGTGACCCTGGGCCTGGTTCTGGGTCTCACTCTCCTCTCCTGGGACCGGCCGGTGCCACTGGCTCCTAGCCTTCTTCAGCCAGCGCCCTCCCAGACCCCACTTCTCCAGGTAAACCCGACACAACTCATAGTTCATGGCCGAGTAGTAGAGGAAGTCCAGGGCTAGCAGCACCATGACGAAGAAGCCATAGATCCACACTCCTACCAGGGCTGTGTAGTTACTATAGAAAACAGATAGGTGAAGAGAGAGACGGAGTGAGAATGGCGTGAAATATAATTCAAAATATTTTTATGTTGCATTTCAAGCATATTTTTTTGTAATTTGATATTACGGTAAAGGAAGTGCTTTACTGAGATGTAAAGGGGACTCTCATAGCCTATCCATTTTAATAACTTCATCGCTCTTCAATATTTTGTCCCAGTATTCAACACCAACACATTTAATGTATTTCACGCCATAAGGATTTATGTGGTGCATTAAACCATTTGCGGGATTCACTCTCCAATCCATAAATCGCTGCAAGGTAAAAATGAGTGCAAATAGTTTCCAATTACACTCTACCTCCACGAACAGCGTTATGAATGAGACTTGTAATAAATGTCTCAAGGATGTGTTAGTAAGATGATGATTTTACGGAGCAGAGCTGTGCATTAAAAATGGGACTACCCAGGAAGATACTACCCATTCCTATTACAATGCAAAACTCCAAAGTCGACTTAAAATGATCATTCTGACCAAGAAAGACAGATGAGAGAGGATATTACGGCCAAAGTGAGGTTTATCATATGGAGGGAACACCAAAGCTTGATGATTAGTTGATTATTATCAGCTGTGTAGTGCTAGGGTAAAAACCAAAACGTGCCCCCCTTGGGGTCCCGAAGTCCGAGTTTGGGAAACCCTGGTCTAATGCATAACATGGTGACCAAATATCTCCTTGGATGGTGTTGTAGATATTTCACAACACCAGGAATAATAACCCCACCATGGTCACTAGCTTTGCAACTGCACTCAAACAAACCCAAATAAAACTCCTGTTTACCTTGTCTCACTTCCCTCGCCGGGCCTGTGTGACATATAGCTGACTGTTTGCATAGCTTAGCAGTCTATGGTGATGTGTAAATCTGTCTGTTTAAGGGCAGTGGGGCCATTCAGGAGTGTATTTAAGTGAACCTAGAGTAAGCAAAGGGGACTGTTTGGACAGCTGTCTGTGTGGAGAGATTGATGAGAGCAGACTCACCACACAGCAACAACAAATGTTAGACAACGTTAAACAAGGCAAATTTCCTAATGCATACACATGAAGTCATCACCTGCTAATACCAGTACATGGTCCAATCATAAGCTACAATAATAGAATAACTCATGCTCCTAACAGTAGACAGAATGCTCAGAGTCTCAGACCCAGAGCCATTGCCAGTTTAACCTGGGGCCAGTGGTAAATATCACCACTTCAGCTGTGCAGTCCAGAGCGGAGGAGGATGAAATGGCCTCCCATTATGTTATCAGCCACTAGATGAAATATCCTGACCTGCCAGAGGGGCTGTGTAACTGGCCATAGAGAGCACCCGCTGAGAGGGTATTAGAGGAGAGAAAGAAAGAGTGCGCGAGAGAGAGCACTCTATGTTTCTGTTTGTCAGGAAGTACTTTTACTGAGCTTCTTCACACTCTGGGAGGTCATTCCTGCCTGTCTGTTCTCTTACTGAGCTCCTTCACACTCTGGGAGGTCATTCCTGCCTGTCTGTTCTCTTACTGAGCTCCTTCCCAGTCTGGGAGGTCATTCCTGCCTGTCTGTTCTCTTACTGAGCTCCTTCACACTCTGGGAGGTCATTCCTGCCTGTCTGTTCTCTTACTGAGCTCCTTCACACTCTGGGAGGTCATTCCTGCCTGTCTGTTCTCTTACTGAGCTCCTTCACACTCTGGGAGGTCATTCCTGCCTGTCTGTTCTCTTACTGAGCTCCTTCACACTCTGGGAGGTCATTCCTGCCTGTCTGTTCTCTTACTGAGCTCCTTCACACTCTGGGAGGTCATTCCTGCCTGTCTGTTCTCTTACTGAGCTCCTTCACACTCTGGGAGGTCATTCCTGCCTGTCTGTTCTCTTACTGAGCTTCTTCACACTCTGGGAGGTCATTCCTGCCTGTCTGTTCTCTTACTGAGCTCCTTCACACTCTGGGAGGTCATTCCTGCCTGTCTGTTCTCTTACTGAGTTTCTTCACACTCTGGGAGGTCATTCCTCCCTGTCTCTTCTCTTACTGATCTCTTCTCTTACTGATCTCTTCTCTTACTGATCTCTTCTCTTACTGATCTCTTCTCTTACTGATCTCTTCTCTTACTGATCTCTTCTCTTACTGATCTCTTCTCTTACTGATCTCTAACCGGTTGCTGCAGACGGAGCTGTTGGCTACATAGAGAAAGATTTCTATTTAAGTCTGTCATAGTACGGTGTAGTATAGTGTAGTGCAGTGTAGTAGTGTAGTGCATTGCAGTGTAGTCAAATCAAATGTAATGTGTCACATGCGCCAAATACAACGGGTGTAGACTTTACTGTGAAACGCTTGCTTACGAGCCCTTCCCAACAATGCAGTTAAAAATAATAATAAAAAGAAAAATTGTAATACAAGAGGAATAAAGTACACAATAATGAAGCTATGTTCAGGGAGTACCAGTACCAGATCAATCTGCAGGGGTATGAAGTATTTGAGGTAGATATGTACTTGAAGGCAGGGTAATGTACCTAGGCATCAGGATAGATTATAATAAGAGTAAAATAAAGAACAGAGTAGCAGCCGCAGCAAATGATCAGTGTAAAAGTGTGTAAGTATGTGTGTGTGTGTGTGTGTGTGTGTGTGTGTGTGTGTGTGTGTGTGTGTGTGTGTGTGTGTGTGTGTGTGTGTGTGTGTGTGTGTGTGTGTGTGTGTGTGTGTGTGTGTGTGTGTGTGTGTGTGTGTGAGCGTGTATATAGTGTGTGTAATGTATATAGTATTGTGAGTGTGCATAGAGTCAGTGCAAGATAGAGTCAGTGCAAATAGTCTGGCTAACCATGTAATTAACTATTTAGCATTCTTATGGCTTGGGGATAGATGCAGTCTCGGAGTCTGTTGGTCCGAGAGCCGATGTTCCGGTACCGTTTGCCGGACGGTAGCAGAGTGAACAGTCTATGGCTTGGGTGGCTGGAGCAATTTTTCACAACTGTGCAGGTGTGTGTGGACCATGTTAAGTCCTTAGTGATGTGGACATCAAGGAACTTGAAGCCCTCGACCCGCTCCACTACAGCCCTGTCGATGTGGATGGAGGCCTGGTCTCTGCTCTTTCTCCTGTAGTCCACAATCAGCTTCTTGGTCTTACCGACATTTGTAGTGTAGTGCAGTATTATAGTATACTATAGAATATTATACTATAGTACAGTATAGTAAGATACAGTACACTAAAGCACTTTATTAAACTTTTCTGAGAGATGGCATCAGCAGGCAGCCCACCCACTCACTCAGTAACAAAGCATCAGCTCTTCACTGCTGTGGTTCTGATTCTCTCTGTAGGTGTAGATCAATGTCAATGTGCCCTTTGAGCACCAGTCAAATGGTGTCAATGAGTGGGATATTGTCAAGGGAGCTAACAGCGTATCAATCACTAACATTTGTAAAGGCCAGGGCTTTTTTCTCTGTGGAAATGTCTCAATTGTGAGTGAGAAGCTAATGGCTGTTTCCTTGCGGATAACTTTTTCTATGTTCTTAAGGTATCCGCTCGACCTAATGTAAGTAGCCTAGCATTTTATAATAACAGTACACTGTATAATAGAATCAAAATAATTAGCATACTAACAGACAAGGAACAGTACCACTCCATATATACACTGCCAAAACCTGAATAGGACTCACTTGTGTTTGAAGCCGTCTGTGGTGGTGGTGAGGTTGACCTGCATGACCGTCTGGAACTCAGTCTCCTTACAGCAGTACTTGAAGGCTGTGTTGTTGTGGTGACAGCAGAACATGTAGGTCTTGTTGTCAGAGAGACGAGGGCAGTGGAAACCAAAGTGGTAGCGCCCCTTGTGGTCGGAATATGGTTCACACACTCTGAAATTAGCTGATAGAGCTGTGGAAGAGAGAGAGAGAGAGAGAGCGAGAGAGAGAGAGAGAGAGACAGAGAGAGACAGAGAGAGTGAGAGAGAGTGAGAGAGAGTGAGAGTGAGAGAGAGACAGAGAGAGTGAGAGAGAGTGAGAGAGAGTGAGAGAGAGTGAGAGAGAGTGAGAGAGAGTGAGAGAGAGTGAGAGTGAGAGCGAGAGCGAGAGAGAGAGAGAGAGAGAGAGAGAGAGAGAGAGAGAGAGAGAGAGAGAGAGTGAGAGTGAGTGAGAGCAAGAGAGAGAGTCTAATACTGTAGTCTTCTTGGAAAGCACTTACACTTTGTGAGGTAAAATATTTTTCTGAATTGTTTTACAAATCTGATAAATGGATTATAATGATTGGGAACATCATGATTCAGCTTGTTGTTATTTCAATTACGTTGCAAATGATGGAAAACCAAACAGAAATCAACAGACATTTACTAATCTCTGTAGAAGGATTATAAATTTGAAGGATTGAGTCAACCAGAGAGGTGTTTCTCTTTGATGGGAGTCATGGAAACATAATTTGGCAGACTGGACTCATGTAGATGATCACCAATTACCAATCTGTCATTGTAACAGACCAGAGATAATGATCAAGGCCGTATCATATGTCATTGTGGACCAAGACAAAACCACTTGTTAGACAGACACCGTCACAACCGCATCTTTTCATATTTTATTACCGTTAATAACACAACATAATATAATAACAGGTAAAAGCGTCCCCCATACCATAGCTGGGGAAAGCTCTTCTAGCATTAGGGAATGAGTGCTGCCTGCACTAGCAATGACAGAGGACGAGAACTGTAACAAGATCATGTCTTTGTATCTTCCTCTTAATGATGGGGGGGGGGGTAATTATATATTTCTGCTGCTGATGGTAAAGGTATTATCTAATCCTATGCAGTCCAAGCAGGAACAGATTGGTCATTTGAAAGGGGAGAACACTCAGATCTAATGAGCTTGGCTTATTGCCTCACTCTAGGCCGGCTGACTGAATGGCTGACTGACTGGCTGGCTGGATAGCTAGAATTGACTTCCCGCCGACTCTCTCTAATTGTCAAGCTTTTGCGTCCATGCTGAACAGGGAAGTAGAATGAGGAGTGAGGAAGCTGTAATGAAGCCTTACTCCAGAGGTTAAAAGTCAGAGATTGATTTGAGAGACAGAGAAATTGGCTCTTTATTCTACCTTGTATCTTTGCTAGGAAATAAGAGAAATTTGATTGTATTTGATGAGAAAAGGAAAACTTCATCTTGAGGTTTAATAGTATGCAGACTCTCACAAAAGTGTGTGCACTCAAACACACTCACAGCAGTACATTGTCTTCTATCTCATTACCCTTCTTTATCTGTGAAATAACCTCTCACAAATAGATATATGCCACTTAAGCTTCTGAAATACAATTTTTGTCAGCACTCAAATCAGGAATTCATATACTGTACTGAACTGATAGAAAAGAGGAGCTGGCAGATGTCACAGAAAAATATAGATGTCATTTGTGTACATTTTCAGGGACAATTTCTCAAACCTGTACAGGCCAGACCTGTAACTGTATACTGCAAGATAAAAGTAAATGTGATGATGATATATAAATCAAACCAGTGACTTCTAAATGGTCAAACATCCATCCCAAACTGACATTGGAAAGATAGCTTTTATTTATTCAAAAATATTCCCATCTAACTCCGCCTCTGGTATTCTGATCCTATAGCTAATCTCATAATTGACAGGATATAAAGGAGGGGTCAGCGGTAATAGCAGGGTGAATTGGCAATAAGGAAGCAGAGCAGCTCGGGATCAGAAGTGGACCATAAAGTCCTCTAATGATGCAAGACTTAAAGAGTTAGGGAGAGGAGAGGCAGACCAGGGGGAAGGCAGTCTCAGTCTTATTAGAGGGAAAACAGCTGGATCTGGTTAGGGAATCATCGTAAACGTTGCCATGTTGTTAATTACATTAACACCTTTACAATTTTAGCAAGCAGTTTGGCTCTATTGTTACGTTTACAACCTCAACTTGTGAGCTGAAAAACAAAAGAACAAGATAAAGTTTGTAGGTTACCGACAGAGTTTCACAAATGCAGTAATCAACATTGATGTTTTACCATGCAGAATACTGTTCCTGAGACAGCCATACACCAGCCTTGCTTGCCAGACTCACAGGCAACTATGGGAAAAGACTACACACTTAAACACAATCACTGTGACGGAGCTGGCCATACCCTGTGCACAACAAGAGGTTCAAATAATAACTGGACTGATAAAAATGGTCAGAATTCAATAAATATTTATTAGGCTACAAAACAAATGTTTTTAAAGAGGTTAAAACCCAGACCATGCTAAAAGGTTATTAAAACAAAAACTTTTCCTGCAGAAAATATAGCAAGTCTACCTCTTCCAAGCATTTTTTCCCACTGTTCAAATAGACCACCTTTCAAGACACAAACCAACACACCTGAAAACACTGAAATTGACAAGACAAACTACTGAAATGTTGAGGATGAAGTTGATGTTAAATGTACAAATATGTAATGGCTTGAATAATGTCCGTTTTGGGCCCAATTAACACACAAGTAACAAAATCACACATTTAAAAAAGGTGAAAGTGAAGATACATTGAATGCAATAAAATGCCATCTTCACGCATGCACGCACGCACGCACACACACACACACACACACAATAACAAAGAGGTGTATAAAACCGCACTGACCTGCGGTGGACAGCAGGAGGAAGATGACCGTCAGGACATTGAAGGACTGCCGGCTGGTGACAGTCATCTTCGGGTCCTCATATAGGACAGAGGACAGGAGGGGAGATTCTCTGCTTTAGCTGTACCAGGACATCATCTGCTCTCTGACCCAAACAATCACATTGCTGCTGCTGTCCGGTGAGCAACCTGGACGCAACAAGAGAACCAATGAATCACTTAATTAGATTAAATGTATGTATAAAGCCTGTTGTGGAAGAACTATATCAACAGCTGTCGAAAAAGGGCTACAGAATCTTTGGATCAAATAACATAAATCTAACCACAGGTTATTTTCTCTGATTGGACAATTGCACCTTGCAGCATTCACCATGGACCAAAACGATTTGAAAAAGTGTTTCTCACCCTTCTAATAGTTGTGATAAATAGGAGCGCTTGTGTTGGTAAATGTGGGACTCTCTCACCTAGTGATAAATCATACAAAGTGAGAAGAGGACCCTGTCTGGCTACAGAGGTGTTCTCGATGAGTCTGCTTGTAGTGATGCATCACAGCAGTTCATGGAGGAAATCTCTCGTTTAAATACTGAGTGTCCCCGCGAGGCCTGTGTCGTGGCTGCCATTAGCATCGCACCACTCTATCAAACCTGTCCAACATCCGTACACTGTGGCTTAGTGAGATAAATGACTTAGGAGGCACACTTTGTGAGGATTGAGGACTGTTTCTGCTCTTGGACAAGTTTTTGCCTCTTGTTTATGCTTAAATTAAGGATGAAGTGCAATTGGTCACTGTGTGTTCCTGTGGATTAGATGTTCATCTGAGATTGTGAAATTTAAAACCACAGACTTTGTCATCAAACACTCTGAATAACCATGAAGGGTTTTAGTTTATACAAAAGTTAGTGTGACAATCTCCTCTTGCTCGTCTGAGATACAGATACAGAAACACTCATCAGCAGTGTAGCTACATCTGTCAGAGCTAGGAGGAATCCTACATCTCCCAGGGGGAAGAGGAGAAAGCCTGGTGAGGCTGGTTCCTGCTTCATAACGTTGACGATGCAGAAAATGTGGATGTCTGTCTGCTGAGGCTGTTGGTCTCTATCACTCTGTGTGATTTCTGTCAATCTACCCATACCTGGTCCTGTTTGGTGCAGTATATCTAGCCCTGGCCTGTATGTCCCTGACAAGAAAGGGGCAATAGGTACTGTTGGAACACAACCAAAGCCAGATGGCCGCCATACTGTATAGTGCAGTATGGAGAGAATAGTGTTTGTGCCATTACAGTATAGCGGGGCTTTTTCAGTTTTTGTCTTTAATAGCTCTTTCCTCCTCAGGGAGGTAGTCAGAGAGTCTCTCTAGACTGAGCTTGTTAGGGCAGCCTTTCCTTTCCTCTGCCTTCGAGAGAGAGAGAGAGAGAGAGAGAGAGAGAGAGAGAGAGAGAGAGAGAGAGAGAGAGAGAGAGAGCGAGAGAGAGAGAGAGAGAGAGAGAGAGAGAGAGAGAGAGAGCGAGAGCGAGAGAGAGAGAGAGAGAGAGAGAGGATGAAGGTATCGTGTTCTGTCAGACAACATGTGACTCGTGGCCAGGGATTCCCATCCTCTGAAAGATCCTCCTCCCTCCTCCCCAGGCTGCCTTTCACAGGGTTTTACATGAATTCTGCCTTTTGAATCTTTTTTTAAAATGTGGAATCTCCCCTTTGTGTCATCGGCTGTCCTATTTAAGTCTACATGGTGTAAACAGACATTTATTCTGATAAACAAAGAATCTGATGTGGAGACAGAAGGTTTACATAATGAGCTTAATGTAAGTGAAGCAGAACCCCTATTCCCAACACACACACAGAATATAATCTCCGGAGTTGAACACATGTACTGCACATGTGAACAGACATGTTACACAGATGAATGGGCAGCAGGCTGTTTGCAGCATGTTAAAGACTGTCCTAAGATGTAACGCAAAATGACAGAATATTCTAGCCAGTCTTTCTAAAAACAACAACAAAAACTGAACAAATATTATGCAATGTAAGCATAAGGAGCAGCACAAATTAAGGAGCAGGCAGAACACCATATTCAATCTATTACAGTATTATGCACAAATTGCAATTTTTTCTGGGCTGGACAGAGAATCAAACAGGAGCAGGACATGTTACCAATTACTCCTGCATGCTGTCATGGTTCCACCTGTCACCAGAGGGTGACAGAGACCGTCCTAGAGACATTTACGACACTCAGCTGTGTCCTATTTAGAGGTGTGTTTTCTGTTGTCTTTTGCTGAAGCTTGAATTATGTGCCGGGTTCGTTTGTCTCTTGAGTGAGTTTATTCGAGACTTAGTGTTTGTTGTTTTCCCAGTGATCCTTCCATTACCATTTCTCAGTAAAGTATTATGTTTATCCTTAATCGCTGATTCCTTGTCTGGTCTCTTCTCTGCACCTGGGTCCAACCTCACCATGTCACAGCAAGCTTCAGCCTACAACACAGAACGAGCAGAGATCACCCAGATCAAGAATGTTGTAAACCACCAAGGAGCACAGCAAGAACAACTCCTCCAGATATCAGAAACCCTCCGGGCGCTTACCAACTCCCTCCACAGTCCAACCCCAACCCAGGAGGAGCCAATGCCCAAGTCTCATCGCCCAGTGCTACAGGTGTCTCCGTAGTTCCTCCAGGGAACCTGCACCGGGAACCCAAGATCCCAGCCCCCGAGCGGTATGACGACCACCTGGGAGAATGCAAGGGGGTCCTCACCCAGTGCTCTCTGGTGTTCGAGCTACAGGCATCCTCGTTCCACACCAATCGGGCCATGAATAACTACATAATCGCTCTACTCTCAGGCAAGGCCCTGGCATGGGCTACGGCGGTGTGGGAACAGCAGCCACCATCCTGCAGCTCCATATTAGCTTTCACTGCAGAGCTTCGACCACCCAGTCGGAGGACGAGAAGTGGCCAGCCGACTGTTCAACATCCGCCAAGGGGCCAGACCAGTGGCTGACTTCGCCATTGAGTTCTGCACCCTTGCCGCCCAGAGTGGGTGGAATACGGAGGCACTGGTCACCGCTTTCCACCAGGGGTTGTCTAACTCGATCAAGGATGAACTGGCCTCTCGGGAACTGGGAGAGGACCTCGAGTCTCTGATAACGCTGGAAATCAGGATCAACAACCACCTTTGAGAACGTGTGAGACAGCACTTTTTTGACACTATCCTGGTTTCCTGAGCATCCCAAGCCCCCCGAACCCAGCATTGAGGAGCCCATGCAGCTGGGACACACACGTCTGAGCCCACAGGAGCGTGACAGGCGCATGCGCGAAAGCTGCTGACTCTACTGCGACGGTCCCGGCCATCTCCATGCTACATGCCCAGAACTGACGGGAAATTCCAGGGCTCGCCAGGACAAGGGGAGACCCTGACGAGCTGTGCAGTTACCCCCGGCTACCCAGTCACCGTCTGTCACTACCTGCAACCCTCCACTGGGACAACCGTCAGCACCAGATTCAAGCTTTTGTGGACTCCGAGGCCGCAGATAATTTCATTGATCAATACTTCGCCAGAGAATTACAAATCCCCTGCGTGAAATGTCCCATCCCTCTGCAGATTCAAGCCCTCGATAGATGCCCCATAGGCTCCGGCCAGGTGGAATATCAGACCAAGCCCATTCTACGGAAGGTAGGGGTGAATCACTCTTAGTTCTCTTTTGATCACTGCTCCTGAGAACCCCCTTATCCTAGGGTACCCCTGGCTAGCGCTACGTAACCCACTACTCTCCTGGTCCATGGGACACCTACTAGACTGGGGTAAGAACTGCCAGACTAAATGTCTAAGAGCCCCAACTAGAACCTCGCTGTGCCCCCCTGCATACATTGAAGACCAGGACTTCTCCGCTCTCCCTACCGAATACTTTGACCTCCGGGAGGCCTTCAGTAAGAGGCAAGCCGCCACCCTCCCTCCTCATCGTCCATACGACTGTGCAATAGAACTCCTACCCGGCTCCAACCGTCCCCAGGGCTGAATTTACTCCCCCTCAATCCCTGAAGCTGCAGTCATTGACAATTACATCCGGGAGTCGCTGGAGGCAGGTTTCATTTGCTCCTCAACATCCCCAGCTGGTACAGGTTTCTTCTTGGTGGGAAAGAAATATGGAGGTCTGTGTCCCTGCATAGGCTATGTAGGAGGGCTGAACAGGATCATGATTAAGAACCGTTACCCCCTACCCCTGATGTGCGTCACCTTGGAGCTGGCCCAGGGGGCCCAATTCTTCACCAAACTTGACCTCCGCAAAGCTTACAATCTAGTGAAAATCAGGGAGGGAGATTAATGGAAAACTGCCTTTAACACCCCTAGTGGCCACTATGAGTATTTAGTCATGCCATTCGGATTATCAAACTCACCGGCAGTCTTCCAAGCATTGGCCAATGACACTCTTAGCGATATGTTGAATCGGGTAGTCTTTGTTTACCTCGACAACATCATGATCTTCTCCAAGATCCTTCCAGAACACATTCTGCACATCCGCAGTCCTGAGACGCCTTCTGCAGAGTAAACTATACGTCAAGATTGAGAAGTATGAGTTCAATGTATCCCATGTCTCTTTCCTGGGCTACATTATCTCTACTGCCAGCATCCAAATGGACCCTGTTAAGGTTAGGGCGGTCACTGACTGACCCTGTCCCGCCTCACTCAAACAAGTCCAGCGGTTCCTTGGGTTTGCCAATATTTACACGCGTTTTATACGGAACTTTGGTGCGGTGATAACGCCTCTCACGGCCCTAAACCGCAAGTCCCAGACCCGTTTTGGCTGGACTCCCGAGGCTGACAGGGCATTCATGGAGCTCAAGGGACTTTTCACCTCTGGACCCATCCTCATTCATCCTGATGCTACTCATCCTTTTGTAGTAGAGGTGTATGCCTCGGACACTGGAGCAGGGGCTGTCCTTTCACAGCGGAACGACGGGGACAAGAGAATGCACCCATGTGCCTTTCTTTCCAAGCGGTTCTCGCCAGCAGAAGGCAACCATGATGTAGGCAACCGGGAGCTCTTGGCAGTCAAGTGGGGTCTTGAGGGGTGGAGACACTGGTTAGAGGGGGCACCTCATCCTTTCATGATCTGGACGGACCATAAGAACTTGGTCTCCATTCAAGAAGCCAGGAGGTTGAACGCTTGCCAGGCAAGGTGGGCTCTGTTTTTCAACAGGTTCAACTTCACTCTAGCCTATCGCCCGGGATCCAAGAATCAGAAAGCAGATGCCCTGTCCCGACACGATGTCTCTAACGAGGAGAGGGGACTCCGAGCCCATCATCCCCAGCTCCCGCATTGTGGCTCCTGTGTTATGACAAGCCCAGACCCAAGAACCTGACGCTGGCGGGGTCCCACTAACAGACTTTATGATCCGCGATCAGCCCATTCTCAAGTGTTACAATGGAGACACTCCTCTAAATTAACTGGGCATCCAGGGGTTAATCTGGTGGCCCAACATGATTGAGGATGTGAGATCCTTTGTTGCGGCCTGTTTCACCTGTGCCTAAAGCAAGTCATGACAGCTCCAACCTCTGCCCATCCCCAGCCGGCCCTGGTCCCACCTGTCCGTAGACTTTATCACAGGGTTACCTCCATCCCAAGGTCTTATCACTATCCTGGTGGTTGTTGATCTATTCTCCAAGGCAGCCCATTTCATTGCCTTACCCAAGTTGCCCTCAGCAAAGGAGACTGCTGATCTCATGATTGCCCATGTCTTTTGACGACACGGATTTCCCCAGGACATTATTTCGGATTGTGGGCCCCAGTTCATCGCGCGGTGTTCGAAAGCCTCCTGCTCAATGTGGGGGGAGGTAGTGAGTCTCTCCTCGGGGTTCCATCCACAGTCGAATGGGCAAACGGAGCGGGCCAACCAGGAGCTGGAGAAGTTCCTCCGCTGTTTCGTCTCCACACATGCCAGCAACTGGAGCAAGTTCCTTATCTGGACGGAGTATGCTCACATCCCACTACCGGTCGCCGTTCGAGTGTCAGTTCGGGTACGCCCCCTCCCCTGTTTCCTGATCAAGAGGCCGAAGCGGGGGTGCCATCAGCCGAGGCGTTCATCCTCCTTGCTCCTCTCATCTGCCCGACACCAACACCAGGCAAACCGGCACCGAAGGCCTTTTCGGCTCCTCTGACTGGGTCAACAAGTGTGGCTGTCCACCCGTGATCTTCCCTTAAGGTGGACTCGTGGAAGCTCGCTCCACGCTACATAAGCCCATTCAAGATCCTGAGTCGCATCAACCCGGTCACCTATCATCTCCAGCTTCCCAGGTCTATGAGGGTTTGTCCATCCTTCCATGCCTCTCGTCTCAAGCTGGTAAGGACCAGTCCCTTCTCTCCCCCCACACCTGCCCCCTCGACTTGTCGATGGTCGCCCGACCTACACTGTCCAGTGTCTGTTGGAGGCAGTACCTGGTGGCCTGAGAGGGCTACAGCCCCGAAGAGCGGGCGTGGGTGCCTGCCCAGTACATCCTGGATCCGGGACTCGTTCGGGACTTCAACCAACTATGTGGTGGTTGCCCTGGCTCCGCGGCTGGATCCGCTCCTAGAAGGGAAGATACTGTCATGGTTCCACCTGTCACCAGAGGGCGGCAGAGACCATCCTAGAGTCATTAACAACACTCAGGTGTGTCCTATTTACTTATTATGATTTCCCTGTTAAAAAAGGTGTGTTTTCTGTTGTCCTTTGCTGAAGCTTGATTTATGTGCTGGTTGCATTTGTCTCCTGAGTGAGTTTTCGAGACATAATGTTTGTTTTTCCCAGTGTTACTGTGATCCTTCCATTACCATTTCTCAGTGAAGTATTATCCTTAACTGCTGATTCCTCGTCTGATCTATTCCCTGCACCTGGGTCCAATCTCACCATGTCACACATGCACTATGAAGTCTGCATTACTACCAGACAGGAGAACCAGGTCTGTCAGTCGGTTGATAAGAAACTACTGAAAGTTTCGGTCTGTTTGCAAATTACGACGAGATAGAGAGAAAGACACACTCTTATTGCATTCTTACGCTGTCTTGTTTTTAATCCAACATTTGCTTCCAGCCAGTAACACATTTTGCTTTCTAAAAATGCTGTTTTGTTTGCTCTTGAGTTTGTTCATCTAATGAGTTTGCATCTTTTGTGGGGCTAGACAGAATATTGCCTTCTGGATATAGATTTCTATTTAATTTATTGTTGATTGGCTGTTCAGCTGTTAAATCCAAGGAAATGGCTTCAACCCCTTTGACCCATTTACCGTATTGTCAGCCTAGGAACTGCAGGATGTAGGGCATCACTGATTCACCTGTATTTGTCTCGTTGAAATGCCTACATGGAGCGCTAGCCTTGATGTCTCCTCATTTCCTATAGCCATACAAATAGCCTTTTTGGTTGCAAGCCCTCTGTCTATCCATCCTAATGTACAATACTACTGTGCCAATCTGTCCCCCGAGACACAAGAGGAGTGAGTTTGTGGGGAAATAAGATTAGCTGTCCGAACACAGGAGATTGAGCATTCCGGTCAGCTATCGTCTCCAGGCATCAGTTCCCATTCCTGGTCTCACTGATGGTCTGATTGATGCTCTTTATGAATTCATATCCGAATGAATTGGATTTTATTCCAGTTTTATGACTTTAGAGTTTCAGCTAGAGACTGTGCTGTGGTCCGTTATGAGCCAACATTTGATAGCTGTAGTAACGCTGGGATCTAATGACTGTAATTGACACACAAGCCTCGACAGCAGATCATGATCAAATAGCTTAACGGGGACCATCCGGTGCTGTGCTTTCATGCTCTGGTCTTTGTGTGTGTGTGTGTGTGTGTGTGTGTGTGTGTGTGTGTGTGTGTGTGTGTGTGTGTGTGTGTGTGTGTGTGTGTGTGTGTGTGTGTGTGTGTGTGTGTGTGTGTGTGTGTGTGTGTGTGTAGAAATGTATAAGACTCTTTCCTTTGTAGAGGTGGCATTATTTTATGAAGTATATCCTTCCTTTGGCATGAGTGCATTTTGTTGTCCAGTTTAAATTGCCATGCTTGAAATATCAAAAGCACAAAATCCCCCCTCCAAATTCGAGGTGCCTTGTGTACATCATACCTGCTGTTCCCATAGTGACGGCTCTGAAGAGGATTTAGTTCTGTCCTTTTTCTAAAAAGATTAAAATCCTCAAAATAAACATAAGACAGTAGGGTGCACATGTAAGTGGACTTGCGGCTTGAGGTTGCCTGGGAAACCTTCTCTCACAAAAGAGACGGGGGGAAGAGTGGTTATTGCTCTATCTCGTGAGTAATTAGCGTCTGTGGTAGTGAACAGGAAATTCAAAAAAAATAAAACAACACGGCAGGGTTACCATGCCAGGGAGCGTGGTGTGTTTGTGGTGAGTGTGGCCCATACTACTTTAATGGGTTGCTGTATTATGTGCCTGCCTGCATGGGAGGATTGTTTTTGGCTTGTAATTAAAGCTAGAATCCTTAGTTGCTACATACATTTTTTGGACTTATACATGAATTATATATACTAATTGACTCTTGAAGAATATAACTTATAAATGCCTCATGCGCTTAGTTTAACTGTCCCACCACATCAGAACCCCAAATATATGTAAACAATATATGTAAACAAAGTGAACTATAATTTTGATATAATGGATACCTTACATTTCTCCAGGCCCATCCCTCAGCTATTCACTAAAACACAGGCAGGGTGTCCACTCTATTATTGTTTCAATTAAGGATTACAGTTTTAAGTTGACAAAATCAGAGGAAGCAGCACTGTAATCAAACTCAATTCAGCTGGAGGCCTGTTGAGATGTGTCTGTAGGGAGAAAACGCTGCCCCTCCCCCATCCCACACACTGCTCGTTCTTCTCCCGTCAGAATCCTCAAGGACAGATATGAAAAGTGGGTTTCTTTTATTTGGAAAGGCTAGAAGTGGGGCAATTGTGGTGATATTCTTTCCAAAGGCTTCAAAACAACTATTTCGAGCCTGAACGCATATGGGATGAAATAATATTGTCACATCGCTAATTAATATTTTCTATGTCTTAGAATATCTCAATATCTCAAATCTGTGGCAACTGTAGCAATATGCATTTGGCACTAACATATTTGAAGTTTCCTCATTTCTTTGACTAAACCGATATTGTGAAGCTTGACTTCTCATTGAATATGGATTGATAATGGCAAGTTGAAAGTGATGGAAATAGGATACAGACATAACTTGATTAAGACGTATCCACATGCATGAACCATTCAAAGGCATATATTAGTAACATGTAAAAGCCACCCAGCGGTTTTAAGCAGAGCTGATCTCAATACTCTCTGGGCCAACTTAGAATTAAACTGACGATGATGTCCTTTTGGTGCCAAGCTCACTCAGTAATACAAATATACAAGTAGCCGAGAGATTTTCTAATGAACCTGCCACTGGAGTTTAACAAATTGATTTCATTATACAATCAAGGCCCTCAAAATAAATTGTGGATTGGAATTTATTAGAACCCCTATCATATTGCACGTTTTTCTCTGTTGCTCTCTACTATCTACAAAGCCCATGCTTCCCAGAGGATATAAAATACTAGAGGATATAAAATACTATGGTCCACTTCTCTATGAGAGAGCGAGAGCGAGAGCGAGAGAGAGAGAGAGAGAGAGAGAGAGAGCAAAATCAGCCAAATTGAATGAGACTAAGTGGAGTATGATCAACACAAAGGAAGCAGCTGCCTGTATTGCCACCAGTCAGCTAGTCAACACTCATGTCTGGCTGCCTGTATTTTTTTGTATTGTTGTGGGTGGCTTTAAAGATGCAGTCCGGCACCTACAAATTTGTAACATATTGTACAAATTGGAATTTGTAACATATCCTACCCCAAAAATATACATTATATGAAATGGATGACATAGTATACCATTTTCGGGGACCCATTTTGGCTCGTGAGCGCTACTTTCAAAACTACTGGCTGAAATTATACAAAATCTTAGAAGCATCGCTTTTAATGGAAACACAGAGGAAGTTTTAAGTATGAATATCTTGTTAGAATTATGTCTCGTTAGAATGAAAGATTTCACTGAGCACCAAAATGTGTTGTAGATTAGATGTACCCACACTAAGCCATTCTCATAACAGCATGGTTGTCTACTGAGATGTTCATTGAGAGTGTTGATGTAATAAATCATTAGGGAATGATTAAGATCATCCAGTCGTTATGGATGATTCTTATTTTCATTCATGTTGCATTAATGTCTCTATGTTGGATTCCATATTTGAAATTCCTATCTGGCTATTTGTCCATGAGGTTATTGGGCTAGGAGTATATTTAGAGGCTAGGGTCAGAGGATGATGTGGTGGCAGTCCAAGAGAAATTAGTTCAGCCCAAAGCACAGTGTCAGAGAATCCAAACAAACAGTCTGGTTGTGTCTGGGAGATACTGTCTTGTCTGCCCATATCAAAGATCACATACAGGGATAGGACATCTCTCTGGAGGATATTTTTCTGGGTACCCATAGCCTTAGTCCTGCTGTTGTGGTTGTCAGACTACTTGCCCAAACTATAAATACTGTAACTGAATTTAACAATAAACATATTGACTGAGATGAATGACTTGACATCAATCTCCCTTAATCTACAGGATCGGTGTCCCTATACCGGGACTGTTGAGCTAACATGCGCTAATGTGATTAGCATGACAGTTGTAAATAACAGCAAACTTTCCAGGACATAGACATGTCTTATATGGGCAGAAAGCTTAAGAGTATCAAGTCCCTAACAAGCCCCCAAAGGGTACTACATCCTGTTATCAGAAGTGTATGTAGAGGAGTGTTGGGTTTGGCACAGCAGATAACCCTCCTTAAACCAAGATACAGAGACACCGCAGAAGATATACACCCAGAGAGCTCAGACTCCACCAGGTCACAGAGGTCACTGGGCAAAGGTCACACACATGCTTCTGGGAATCACTCTTGCTCTGAGAGAATGCAATATCCACTTTCTATCACTCTACTCTGGGTTTCAAACACTAATGGTGTTTTGGCAGGTGGTTTATATGGACTGTTAAACACCAAAAAGTGGAGAGTTGAGGTGAGCTCTTCCAGCTAGAGCCTGTTTCCAGAGATTGTCATGTGAAGTGTTGGGTGGCTGGGCCTTTACTGAGGAATCCCACCTCGTTACTGAGCCTGTCTGTCCTCTTAACCCTGTTGTGTACGTTTCATGTTAATTAATTCTGTGTTCCTGGTCCAAAATGACCACCCCATTATAGCTGATTATAAATCCATAATAATACATATATTATCACCTAATGTTATGTTAGATCTTTTTATCAACTAAAGTTCTTGCGAACATTACACGTTTTGAACTTCTATTTGTTATTTCATGGCCTGTAGGCCTCATTGACCTGAGCTCATACAACTCGTTTTTGAGTAAAAAAAGTATGGATAAGTATGCATAATGCATGGATGATTTTGACTATAACAAATACTCAGATTAAATATATTGTGCTATTTATCACAGACTACTTTGTGTCAAAGTTTAACAAGGACTCTCCTCCTCACC
The DNA here is from genome assembly GCF_016432855.1 of Salvelinus namaycush. Lineage (NCBI taxonomy): Eukaryota > Metazoa > Chordata > Actinopteri > Salmoniformes > Salmonidae > Salvelinus > Salvelinus namaycush. The sequence continues at coordinate 14,374,168 of NC_052314.1, forward strand.
AGTGTCATGATCAAAGATATGATCAATAGCCTCAAATACAGTATATAATTTGGTCATTGTGCTGCCACAGAATGAATTGTGAGCAAGAACTCAAAAAAGCTTTATATACCAGAGCTGTGAGAAAAGTTCTATATATTATTGAAACAATGTTGCAATTGTTTGTGAGAATGTCAACAGGTGTGGTTCCCATTGGGGAAAAAATTATATTGGGAAAGGTTCCCGTGGGGGTTGCCATGGAAGCCAAGAAGGGGAGTGAGGTGTGTGTGTGTCTGTGTGCTCAAACACACATGCATGTGGGGGTCTGGGAGAGGAAGTGTGTCCATCTGATGAATGGGCATGAGCCTGAACTCAATTTTATACCCTAATTGTAGACTCACCCATTCATTTCTAATGACCGGTAATTTTAAATAAAGCACCCAAAATGTAATGAAAATCATCTAAATGTATTTTGTGTGTTCAGATGCCCTGTGTGGACAAAGTCATGGAACCTTATGACAATCAGATTACATTAACTACATTTTTCAGAGAAAGAACTTGTAAATCAGTCCAATTCGACCGGAACACAGCAGGAGGGTTAATGACCAGAGACACAGCCACAGAGCCTTCAGAAAGTTTTCATACCCTTTGACTTATTCAACATTTTGTTGTGTTACAGACTGAATTCAAAATGGATTGAATATATTTTGAATATATTTTCTCACCCATCTACACACATTACCCAACAATAACACAGTTAAAACATGTTTTTTGAAATGTTTCCAAATTTATTGCAAATGAAATACAGAAATATCTCACTTATACACCCCTGAGTCAACACATGTTAGAATACCCTTTGGCAGCGATTACAGCTGTGAGTCTTATGGATAAGTCTCTAAGAGCTTTGCTTCCCTGGAATGTGCAATATTTGCCCATGATTCTTTTCAAAATTCTTCAAGCTCTGTCAAATTGGTTGTTGATCATTGCTAGACAACCATTTCCAAGTCTTGCCATAGATTTTCAAGCAGATATAAGTCAAAACTGTAACTCAGCCACCCAGGAACATTCACTGTCTTCTCGGTAAGCAACTCCAGTGTACTGTAGGTTTGGCCTTCTGTTTTAGGTTATTGTCCTGCTGAAAGGTGATCTCATCTCCCAGTGTCTGGTGGAAAGCAGGCTGAACCAGGTTTTGCTCTAGGATTTGTTCTTAGCTCCATTCTGTTTATTTTTTATCCTGAAAAACTCCCCAGTCCTTAACGAATACAAGCATACCCATAGCATGATGCAGCTAACACTATGCTTGAAAATATGGAGAGTGGTACTCAGTAACGTGTTGTACTGGATTTGACCCAAACATAACACTTTGTATTCAGGACAAAAAGTGTATTGCTTTGCCACATTTTTTGCAGTATTGTTGCAAACAAGATGGATGTTTTGGAATATTTTTTATTCTGTACAAGCTTCCTTCTTTTCACTCTGTCATTTAGGTTAGTGTTGTGCAGTAACTACAATGTTGTTGATCCATCCCCAGTTTTCTCCTATCACAGCCATTAAATTCTGTAACTGTTTTAGTCACCATTGGCCTCATGGTGAAATCCCTGAGCAGTTTCCTTCCTCTCCGGCAACTGAGTTAGGAAGGACGCCTGTTTCTTTGTAGTGACTGGGTGTATTGATACACCATCCTAATGTAATTAATAACTTCACCATACTCAAAGGGATATTCCATGTTTGTTTTTTACCCATCTTCCAATAGGTGCCCTTCTTTGCGAGGCATTTGAAAACCTCCCTGGTCTTTGTGGTTGAATCTGTGTTTGAAATTCACTGCTCAACTGAGGAACCTTACAGATAATTGTATGTGTGGGGTACAGAGATGAGGTAGTCATTCAAAAATCATGTTAAACACTATTATTGCAGACAGTGATTCCATGCAACTTATGTGACTTGTTAAACAAATGTTGTCTCCTGAACCTAGTTAGGCTTGCCATAACAAAGGGGTTGAATACTTATTGACTGAAGACATTTCAGCTTTTCATTTTTTATTCATTTGTAAAAATAAATAAATTGAAAATCATAATTCCACTTTGACATGGGGTACTGTGTGTAGGCAAATGACCAAAAATATCAATTTAATCAATTTTAAATTCAGGCTGTAAGACAACAAAATGTGGAAAAAGTCAAGGGATGTGAATACTTTCTGAAGGCACTGTAGTTCACCTTCTCAGTCAAGGTGAGGTGATGGAACTTTATAGAAAAGTAACGTACTGTGATTTTTTTAAACTTCTGACACCATATATTAATAAGAAGATGGGACAACATAGTGTTAGCCTGAGGAACGTATTTAGTAAGATAAACCGGATATACTCTCAGAGCATTATAGATACTGTAGTTCATCATGCTACAGTGATGAAGCACACTGACCCATTCCATTCTGGCATGCTCTCTAAACAAAAATTGATATCATTATAACTAAAATTCTGTCCCTTCTCAAATATACACTTGGCTCTCCAACCCTGTTCCTTTTTCTCCAACCGTAATCTAGCGTACCTGATTTCAATAATTAACTAGTTGATAAGCTGAATCAGGTTAGTTACAACTGGGGTTGGAGTGAAAACCTACAGGATGGTAGCTCTCCATGAACATGGTTGGAGAGCCCTGCACTAGGCACTTAGATATTAGCTGAATTCCATTGTGATTACTTTTTGCATGATTTCATACAAAATGGGTATGAGATCTCATCGTTGTGGGGTAAAACCTCAAATCTTATTACATGAACATTTTGTGAATATGGCTGATTGAAATAGTAGAATACACGAGGTGCAATGTTGAAACTTGGTTGTGCATCAGCAGTTTTCCTCTTGTTATATGTCACACACTGACAGTCACTCAATTAGGCCATGTCAGTAAAACAATTTTTGATTGGTAAATGAGTCTAGACAACTATCTAAACTTCTAGTAATCATGGCTGAATTACCGACCTGGGCACGCAGGGCACGTGCTCAGGGGCCCTGACCACCAAGGGGCCCCCATTGATGTTGTTAGTTTCTCTCACTCAGATATCATATTAACATAGCATAAGTCCTGGCAAAATGTGTAGAATTGCAGGATGTACTTTTAAAACTGTAAAAAAAAAAGTGCTGAGTTAATGTGGCTTACTGTGTAGCGGTTAACTGTTTAGCTAATAGGCTAAGTGTTTGTGGCAATTTTAGATTTTTTTTGTTGCTGTTCTCAGACAGTATTTTTGAGTTTTTAAATTGTATAGAAATGCAGTAAATGAGCTTCAACTTTCTTTAAGAACAATTCAAGCAACAATTATGGATGATAATGCTCCGAAGGTGTATCAGGGGGAGTTGGAATATGCAAAAAACACATTTCCAATTCACACATGCATATTAATTCACACTTGTAAATGTGCGAAATAGGACAAATATAAGCACCCACCAAATTATTCGTATTATTATTCATATTACTATTATTAACGGTGGGGAAGATGGCTCATTATAATACTGTCTGTTCCAGATATCAGGAGTCATAAATAACAGATCTTATAATGAATCACATTCCCTCGATCATTATCCCAGACAACAAGGCCAATACACACAACTACAGTCATTACTACAGACATTACTACAACAGAAATATCAAATGTTCTGTTTAATGCACAGACGTCTCAGTGTCATTTTGTGCAGTTTTACATGAATATCATTTGATTGTGAAAAGCAGCTGCCAGCTACATCAGTGGATCTGGATCAGAAAGAGACAAAAATCGACTCTCTTACGGATGCACCTTTTTTTATCTGTGGTTCCCTCTGTCCCTGTGCCATCCTGTCTGTCAGTACGTTCACACCAGACCACATGGAGATGAGAACATTGTCAAAGAAGGAAAGTACACCTTGCTCCACTTTTAACCCTGAGAACTATATACTAATCTATCGTTCCAGTGCCACTGCTCTGGTGAGTCACTCTGCCGCCAGTCAACGGACACTTAGAGGGAATAGGGGGAAGTCCTGAATATGCCTCATGCATTGGAATCTAAACTGCAGATATGAACAGCTTGGGTAAAAAGATTATGTTACCCACTGAACATCAATGAACAAATAATGAGAGAAATGTTGTCCCTCTGAGCAAGGACAGTGAGTTATGGGTGATAATTGCATCCACTCTCTCATGGTTTGTTTAAACCCAAACCTTGGATATTACTACTCGTGTTCTGAGTGATGTTGACTTAGAGGTCAGTCCATTTTCTCCAATATAGATAATGATATTCTTGGGAATGAGCTGGCACCTTTGATGGTGGACGTGAGGTGAGGTCACATATTCCCTTCGGTCACCTGGCTGTCACATTGCATGTGGACAGACACTAGAGAGGCATCAGGGTCACAGCTTTGACAGTATCCTTTTATCTGGGGTGAAAAGTTCATCCTGTCCTGAAGCTTGGTCAAGTTGAGACAAAGAGGCAGCTAGGGGGACTTCATGCCGTAATGCTAACACATTCACCTGTAATCACGGACGGCAGGTGTCAGACATTGACATTCCTCCCTCATTCACTTTTCGTTCGATCTGGTGGCATTCCCCTCTGTATACACCTACTGGCTGAGCATAGGTCAGTGAACCTTAAGTCTATTATATGGACAGACACACCCCTGCCTCCCCACTCTCCCCTCCTTACTGATCTGTCATTATCTGTTTTCTAATACATGTATAGGACATGTATAGGGTGCACTGTGACACTGGTCTGTCAAAGGTCAGATCCACTAGTCCAGCAATTGGTCACAGGCAGGTAGAGCAAGTAATGAGTATTGACGACGGGGAGCTGAGCTATTCATTAGAGTATGATTCAGACATCGGGCTTTTCAGAACATTGAGTTCCTGCTCCTGTGGATCCATAAATGTTTTTGTAGTATGGATCAAGACATTTTGCCAATGGTAGGAGCATGGTGAGTGGCATGCTGATTCCATGGCATCACAGATTAATTGCTTTCTCGGTCTGATTGTGTTATAATGCAGAGAAGGCTTCAATAGTACCAATATTTGCACAGTTTATATGCGCCATTTAGCAAAGTGCAGCCATTATTGTAATTCTAAATCTTGTTAATCAATAGGTCAATACTTTCATAGCCAGGTAGTATAGGATTTAAAAATGTGATGCATGTTCTGTTGACCCAACGATGCACTTCTGTACACAGAGCATTAACACAGAAGCACACAGCACATTAGTATTCAAAACTGCCAGTGGGTGAAAATGTCTCTGAATTTCAACATCATGTTCTTTATTTTATTATTCCTGCTTCTCATTTCAGCAAGGCTTAGATACACAACGAGAGAGAGCGAGAGAGACTCTACCCTCGTGTTGGGTGACAAAGCAACCACCCACAAATAATGTTAATGTGTATACTGATGGAATGACATTGTAGTGAAGGGTGACTACAAACAAATCAACACTATTGACATTTCAGTTTAATGAGTGCGTTTAATGGATTAATGGACTGTGGTTTTATATGGAGTAAACAACAACGACAAGCTTTAATTGTGCATTGTTTTATCCATTGAGCAGACACGGTAATACACAGCAGTAAACGGTGTCTGAATGAATAGAGTTCTCTATTCCTAGTATCAGATGTTACACTTGACAGTGTAACAGGATAGACCGCTAGCTTACTGCGTCTGGCGTCTAATGGTTTTAAATACAAGGCCCTGCGGGCCCACAGACACGGAGGATACACAATACAGCTGATGAGTGGATCAGATGAGATGAGAGTCTATTATACATATATTCCTGCTAGGTTCCTGCTAGAGATGATCATCTGTTGAGTGGAATTGGATACGGGGGAGCATCAAAGGCAACGTCAAGGAACCGACTGCTGTATATGAACTGAGGCTGCCTGCCTGGCTCCGTCAGTCACACAGAGAGAGACAGAGAGAGAGACTCATAGACCCAGCCCAGAAATGGGGAACTCCGTATGAACTTTATACAGAGATAACTTGATAAGACTGATATTCTATATGGTATTCTGCAAATTTCGACTACAGATGTTTATTAAAGTCATTGACAGTTTTTTTCTTAGCTAACCATCTAAATGGTTTGTTTGTAGACTTGGCATGCTGATAACCTGTCTGTGTTATCTTAAATAAGACATCCCAGTCTTATCCCCCCCACCATAAAAAGCTTATACAATTAAATAAACCTTTCACTTTTCTTTGCTGATAAGGGATAAGTGGTTGTCTCACCTAGCTATCTTAAGATTAATTCACTAACTGTAAGTTGCTCTGTATAACAGCGTCTGCTAAATGACTAAAATGTCAAATTCTTTTTTTGTGTTAATATAGCCCTATTGGATTGAGGCTATGTTTAGTGCTTTTAATTGACACCTCCCCTTGTAGGGCTCAACAGCTGCCCAGACAGACAGTGTTAGATGTGTGACAGCCTGTGAGACACTAACAGAGTCATGACACTCCAAGCTTTTTTTAGCCATTATCAGACCTACTTCCTCCAGTTCTTTCATGTTTAAACCTGAGAAGTACATCTGCTGGATCTGCTTCTGGCACTGTCTACTGCTGTTTACATCATTTTTTTTAAACGTTCACTTTCACTTAGCTAGCTGAATGCAGCTAGCTAGTTTAGCCTACTCAAACACCTGGCTCAAACAGAGAGGGATGTTATGTTAGCTAGCTGGCTATTGCTATCCAACACTGGAACTCTTCCAAGTCAAGGTAAGCTTTTGGTTTTATAAATGTATTGCCGCCAGGGCCCGCCGGTGCAACTGCTAATTCTGACTGTAAACTGTACTGCATGTTTGTAGCGGGTTTACTAGTGTGTTAGATCCCGTAGCTATGTTGACTATGAGGTGACAACAATGGAGGCTGTGCGTTTGGCTTCGAAAGGTTTTTTCGCCTGGTCACAGACAGCTGATGTGTTGTGCACTGAAGTTCCACAAGCGAAGGGAAAAGGTGGGAGGAGGAGAGTGCACAGATAGTTGCGAGGAGCAAAGTGAGCAAAGTGGAGCAAAGGGATCATGCTGTTTGTATGTGGCTGCTATGAAAGTGAACTGTGTTTGCGTGTGATCAGGGGTGTATTCATTCTGCAGATTCTGTTGAAAAACTGTTCTTAAATGGAAGCAAACGGGGATAAACATACCTGAATTTGTCCAATGGAAACTCTCATTTGCAACTGTTGGACTAATTATTGCACCCTAGATCAGCTAGATGCAGGCAAGAGTTTGCAAGGCGGTATTGAATGTGTCACTGTCTGTCACCTTGATTACTCATAATTCTCGACCTGTGCACCTGCGATGTAAACTTTAATTCATAGGCTAGGTTGTAGCAACCTCATGATGGGTACATGACGTTACATTGAGCTGGGTGAATGGAATATGAATGACAGTCACCCAATATGCTGTAATAGAAATAAGGCAAAGCTCATAAAAAACAATCTTCCTCCCTCATCTTAAACGGTAACGACCACCACTGGTTTACACTGAGAAATACTGCCCCATGTTCCAACCGAGTGTGTGTTCCTATATATCCTCTCCCTTGTTTAATTAAAACGAGTGAATTCATAATCACTTACAACACAGACCCCCTCAGAGCATTTAATGTAAACTTTTCCATTCACTAAATCACTTTCCCTACGTCAGAGAACAGTGTTCTCAGAGAAGGACCCACGGGCGAGCTACTGTGTAAAACCACCCTGTAAGCATGCTGAAATGCATCCATCAACTAAAATTCAAGAGGGAATATGCTACATGCTCTCAGTGCCATGCCTGAATCATTTCCCAGTTTGCAATCATTAAATGTGAAGGCTCAGCACTGTGTGCATTACCCCTAATGGACACTATCTCAAAATACTCCGAAGTCCACTGTGTCACCCACATACTGTACGCAGACAAATCACAGACATGCACACGTGCACGCACAGACACACGCACACACAAGATGCCTCTGGCCACGTTTACTCAAACAAAAACTTGCAACCCACTGGGCACAGACATCAATTCAACGTCTATTCCATGTTGGCTCAACGCAATTTCATTAAAATGACGTGGAAACAACGTCTATTCAACCAGTGTATGCCCAATGGGAAACAAAGCCCATACGTTTTTTTAAACTAATTTCTTTACACACAAGAGTGTGAATTCTAAATCATTAGTCAGTGAGAAGAAGGCTTTATGTGATGTACAAAGGGATTCTCCCTCTCCTCTCTAAATCCTCTCAATGCACCTCCACGCGCCTGATTCCAAGTTACCCACCGACAGCCAATGCCAATCTGCCTTAATTGCCTCACATGTAAAGGGAGAGCTGAGAGACAGAATTTGCTGCCCTCGCCTTTCTTACACTGAGCTCACTCTGCTACCATGGTAGAGAGAAAACACTCCACCTGGATATCAGAAAATAAGAGAGCACACCATGTTTACAACCCAACCCAGAGTGTAACTTCTCTCCTCAGTCCTCACAACAAAAGAGGCAGGCATCCCTCAACGATGAAAACAGTGTGTCGTTTGACGTAGAAAGTGTGAACTTTCTCATCCTTCAGTCTCATGACTGTAGATCTTCTCAACATGATGATGTTGTTTTTAAAATGCTTGCTTTTTGTTGTTGTTTACTTTACAGTTCTTTGAGATTTCTTTATATAATGAATAGTGCTATTAAATCTGAATAAATTATTATATATTGTTATAATAAACTATCACACAAAACCATACAAGCTCATGTGTGTCTTCCTGCATGACTATGGAAAGGACAATGTAAGGATATAAATACACACTTTTATAGTGAAGAAAATAGGTCCACACAGAGCAGAAAGAGAGAAAGAGAGAACTACTAGTTATAAGACCAGCTTTTTCAACTCACCTTTGTTGAGCCTATAAAGGAGGGTCTTTCCTGTTCCTCCGTTCAGTCAATGTTTACTCTTTGTTTACTCTTCCTTTGTAGCAGCTTGACACAAATACATCCTCACCCTAAGGACCTGATCTAAATCAACAGCGCGTGAGGGAGAGAGGCAGGAAGGAAATGCCAAAGAAGAAGAAAAGAGCACTCTCCTCAAGTCCTCTGCACTGTATCCAACCGGTTAGAGCTCAGCGATAGAGTGTGAGAAAGAGAGAGAGAGGGAGAGAGCTAGAGAGATGAAGCGATACTGCGTGAGTGAGTGAGAGAGAGCGAGCGGCAAGCGAGTAAGAGAGAGAGGAGGGTAGCAAGCAGTGTTCACACTAGGGTGACTCTTTAGCCCCGTTTATACCTGACACTTACATGCGTCCTTCGTCCTGATCTTTTCTTGATCTAGTCTGTTTACACTTGTGAAATCGGGATCACAATCAGTTCACAATGCGTATTTTAATCATCTACACCTGTCTGAAAATGTGGGTAAATCGAATGTGGACATTTTCCAGACACGGCACGCATGTTAGCACCAGGTATAAACGGGGCTTCTGTCTTGCTTTGTGTGTGTTTCCTTGCTTTTGTGTGTGTGTTTCAGTGTGCGAGCTATGGCACTCCTCACATGTTGTCTGAAACAGAAGCCACAGGGTCAGCTGCTGTTACCGCTGTCTCTGTCTCTTATCCCATTCATACCAAGGCCAACTTTAGCATGCCGTCTTCTTTTTACTGCCTTTTCTTTATATCAGAAAGATATTGCCAGTAACAAAGCCTGTACTTTTATTTCCACCAAACGAGGTAGTCATGAATGCGGTATTATATTTTAAAGTCCTGTCAACGGCTCAGTATAAAATGTAAATCATCTTACTGGCTTTGGCACATATTAAGTCATGAACATTCTATTGTTGTCCGACATCGTCCGTGTCAGTATGAAAAAGTATAAACAAATAAATGGGGGATTATATAAACATTGCCCAGCTTCTTTTTTTTCTTCGTCAGGCAACATACTGTGAATCCTGTGTGAATTAGTTATCTGTTTCTATCTCACTCTCTATCACAGCTGTCTCTCTCTCTCTCTCTCTCTTTCCCCTCTCATTCTTTATCTTTGTCTCTCTCTCCCCACACCCTCCCTCTCCCTCTCTCTTCTCCTCCTCCTCGATTCCCCACAGTTAATTTGCATCCCAGAGAGAGTTATAATCTAATCTCCGTTGCAAATGGAAATGAATCACACACAACACACATACGTGCAGTCACACATGCACACACACCTGCACACACACGCAATGGATGGCTTTGGATTGAATCTCAGAAGCAGTGGACGTTGTTCCCACCCCACCATGAGAGGTCCTTGCTGTCTGTTTAACTGGGCGGGGTATGGCATGGGCATTGTAAATAGCACTCTGCCATCTCTCTACAGGTCTCTGATTTATGATGTGACACATGTGCCCTGTAACAGAATTGAGGCTGTAAGTGCTTCTCTTCCCAGGAGAGTTAATGTAATGCACAGCACCATGCTACAGAATGCACAGAAAGCCCCTTGCCATCTATATTAGACGTCAAGTGGAAGGTGATTTAGACGCCACCCAACAGACATGGATGTACAGATGTAGGATCTTAATTTGAGCCAGTTTGCTACAGAAGGAAAATAATCCTGCAGCAACAGGAAATGTGAATTATTATGAGGATTATAATTAATGGACATTTTTGTAGGGGTTGATTTAAAAAATTGTAAGGGAAAATCGTGTCAGAAATGTGGAAATGACAAACTTCAGAAGCCCTTTTAAACCTCAAATACACTACAAGTTTAAATTGTCCTGCATTGCAGGATCGTTTTCCTGCAACAGGGTGATCAAATTAAGATCCTACATCTGTATATATGCACTGTGTGTTGATAAAGTGCCATAATTCCCCCTATGCCACACACACAGCACCTGAAGATGAAGTGAAGGGGAACCTTTTTAAAGAGGAAAGATGGGAACATATGGCACTGCTATCATCTTGATGTGTGCATAAAAGTGGTTTGGCGTGTGGGTGGTACCTGCACAGTGACTGAGTGATGAGACACTACAGGCAAAGCGTCAATACAGGACTAAGATCGAATCATACTACACCGGCTCTGACGCTCGTCGGATGTGGCAGGGCCTGCAAACTATTACAGATTACAAAGGGAAGCACAGCCGAGAGCTGCCCAGTGACACGAGCCTACCAGACGAGCTAAATAACTATGCTCGCTTCGAGGCAAGTAACACTGAAACATGCATGAGAGCATCAGCTGTTCCGGACGACTGTATGATCACGTTCTCCGCAGCCGATGTAAGACCTTTAAACAGGTCAACATTCACAACGACGCAGGGCCAGACGGATTATCAGACATGTACTCCGAGCATGCGCTGACCAACTGGCAAGTGTCTTCACTGACATTTTCAACCTCTCCCTGTCTGAGTATGTAATACCAACATGTTTCAAGGAGACCACCATAGTCCCTGTGCCCAAGAACACTAAGGTAACCTGCCTAAAAGACTACCAACCCGTAGCACTCACGTCTGTAGCCATGAAATGCTTTGAAAGGCTGGTCTTCCTGACAGATCGTCCCCAGGTGGTAAGGGTAGGTAACAACACATCCACCACACTGATCCTCAACACGAGGGCCCCTCAGGGGTGCATGCTCAGTCCCCTCCTGTACTCCCTGTTCACTCATGCCTGCACAGCCAGGCACAACTCCAACACCATCATTACGTTTGCTGATGACACAACAGTGGTACAGTAGGCCTAATCACAGACAATGATGAGACACCCTATAGGGAGGAGGTAAGCGACCTGACCGTGTGGTGCAAGGACAGCAACCTCACCCTCAACGTGATCAAGACAAAGGAGATGATTGTGGACCACAGGAAAAGGAGGACCGAGCACACCCCCATTCTCATCGACGGGGCTATAGTGGAGCAGGTTGACAGCTTCAAGTTCCTTGGCATCCACATCACCAACAAACAAACATGGTCCAAGCACACCAAGACAGTCATGAAGAGGGCACAACAAAACCTATTCCCCCTCAGGAGACAGAAAAGATATGGCATGGGTCCTCAGATCCTCAAAAGGTTTTACAGCTGCACCATTGAGAGGATCCTGACGGGTTGCATCATTGTCTGGTATGGCAACTGCTCGGCCTCCGACCGCAAGGCACTACAAAGGGTAGTGCGTACTGCCCAGTACATCACCGGGGCCAAACTTCCTGTCATCCAGGACCTCTATACCAGGTGGTGTAAGAGGAAAGCCTTAAACATTGTCAAAGACTCCAGCCACCCTAGTCATAGACTGTCCGCTTTGCTACTGCACCACAAGCGGTACCTGAGTGTCAAGTCTAAGTCCAAGAGGCTCCAAGAGCTTATACCCCCAAGCCATAAGACTCCTGAATAGCTAATCAAATGGCTACCCAGACTATTTGCATTGCCCTCCCTGATAAAGGCCAGTGTCAGTCAGAGAGAGGCAAGAGGCAGGACCAGACCAGAGCATATAGGGAGCCCTACAGGGAATGGACGCTACTGTAATGCAGGTTTTTTATTTTTTTTATTTAACCTTTACTTAACCAGGTAGGCCAGTTGAGAACAAGTTCTCATTTACAACTGCAACCTGGCCTTTAGCAATTAAACACTGGAGGGATAGATGTGCAGAAGATGAATGTGAAAGTCGAGATACTGGGGTGCAAAGAAAAAAAAAAATAACAGTATGGGGATGAGGTAGTTGGATGGGCAATTTAAAGATGTGCTATGTATAGGTGCAGTGATCTGTGAGATGCTCTGACAGCTGGTGCTTGAAGTTAGAGAGGGAGATATGAGTCTCCAGCTTCAGTGATTTTTGCAATTCGTTCCAGTCATTGGCAGCAGAGAACTGGAAGTAAAGGCAGCCAAAGGAGGAATTGGCTTTGGGGGTGACCAGTGAAATATACCTGCTGGAGCACATGCTACGGGTGGGTGCTGCTATGGTGACCAGTGAGCTGAGATAAGGCGGGGCTTTACCTAGCAAAGACTTATACCTGGAGCCAGTGGGTTTGGCGACGAATATGAAGCAAGGGCCAGCCAACAAGAGCATACAGGTCGCAGTGGTGGGTAGTAGGATTGGTAGGATAGTCAGTTTTACGAGGGCATGTTTGGCAGCATGAGTGAAGGATGCTTTGTTTTGAGGAATAGGAAGCCGATTCTAGATTTAATTTTGATTTGGAGATGCTTAATGTGAGTTTGGAAGGAGAGTTTACAATCTAACCAGACACCTAGGTATTTGTAGTTGTCCACATATTCTAAGTTAGAACCATCCAGAGTAGTGATGCTGGACGGGCGGGCAGGTGCGGGCAACGATCGGTTGAAGAGCATGCATTTAGTTTTACTTGTATTTAAGAGCAGTTGGAGGCCACGGAAGGAGAGTTGTATGGCATTGAAGCTCGTCTGGAGGGTAGTTAACACAGTTACCAAAGAAGGACCAGAAGTATACAGAATGGTGTCGTCTGCGTAGAGGTGGATCAGAGAATCACCAGCAGCAAGAGCGAAATTGTTGATGTATACAGAGAAAAGAGTCAGCCCGAGAATTGAACCCTATGGCACCCCCATAGAGACTGCCAGAGGTCCAGACAACAGGCCCTCCGATTTGACACACTGAACTCTGTCTGAGAAGTAGTTGGTGAACCAGGCGAGGCAGTCATTTGAGAAACCAAGGCTGTTGAGTCTGCCGATAAGAACGTGGTGATTGACAGAGTCGAAAGCCTTGGCCAGGTCGATGAATACAGCTGCACAGTATTGTCTCTTATCGATGGCGGTTATGATATCGTTTAGGACCTTGAGCGTGGCTGAGGTGCACCCATGAACAGCTCGGAAACCAGATTGCATAGCGGAGAAGGTACGGTGGGATTCGAAATGGTCGGTGATCTGTTTGTTAACTTGGCTTTCGAAGACCTTAGAAAGGCAGGGTAGGATAGATATAGGTCTGTAGCAGTTTGGGTCTAGAGTGTCTCCCCCTTTGAAGAGGGGGATCTCAGACGAGTGATCTCAGATGATACGAAAGAGAGGTTGAACAGGCTGGTAATAGGGGTTGCAACAATTTCGGCAGATCATTTTAGAAAGAGAGGGTCCAGATTGTCTAGCCCGGCTGATTTGTAGGGGTCCAGATTTTACAGCTCTTTCAGAACATCGGCTATCTGGATTTGGGTGAAGGAGAAATGGGGGAGGCTTGGGCAAGTTGCTGAGGGGGGTGCAGGGCTGTTGACCAAAAAAATGCTTATTGAAATTTTCAATTATCGTGGATTTATCTGGCGGTGACAGTGTTTCCTAGCCTCATTGCAGTGGGCAGCTGGGAGGAGAACTTTTTGGAGTTTGTGCTACAGGATGCAAATTTCTGTTTGAAAAAGCTAGCCTTTGCTTTCCTAACTGCCTGTGTACATTAGTTCCTAATTTCCCTGAAAAGTTGCATATCGTGGGGGCTATTCGATGCTAATGCAGTATGCCACAGGATGTTTTTGTGCTGGTCAAGGGCAGTCAGGTCTGGAGTGAACCAAGGGCTATATCTGTTCTTGGTTCTACATTTTTTGAATGGGCCATCCTTATTTAAGATGGTGAGGAAAGCACTTTTAAATAATAACCAGGCATCCTCTACTAACAGAATGAGGTCAATATCCTTCCAGGATACCCGGGCCAGGTCGATTAGAAAGGCCTGCTTGCTGAAGTGTTTTAGGGAGAGTTTGACAGTGATGAGGGGTGGTCGTTTGACCGCAGACCCATTACGGACGCAGGCAATGAGGCAGTGATCGCTGAGATCCTGGTTGAAGACAGCAGAGGTGTATTTAGAGGTCAGATTGGTTAGGATGATATCTATGTGGGTGCCCGTGTTTACGGATTTGGGGTTGTACCTGGTAGGTTCATTGATCATTTGTGTGAGATTGAGGGCATCTAGCTTAGATTGTAGGACGGCCGGGGTGTTAAGCATGTCCCAGTTTAGGTCACCTAACAGTACGAGCTTTGACGATAGATGGGGCAATGAATTCACATATGGTGTCCAGGGCACAGCTGGGGGCAGAAGGTGGTCTATAGCAAGTGGCAAACGGTGAGAGACTTGTTTCTGGAAAGGTGGATTTTTAAAAGTAGAAGCTCAAATTGTTTGGGCACAGACGTGGATAGTATGACAGAACTCTGCAGGCTATCTCTGCAGTAGATTGCAACTCCGCCCCCTTTGGCAGTTCTGTATTGCCGGAAAATGTTATAGTTAGGGATGGAAATTTCAGGGTTTTTGGTGGCCTTCCTAAGCCAGGATTCAGACACGGCTAGGACATCCGGGTTGGCAGAGTGTGCTAAAGCAGTGAATAAAACAAACTTAGGGAGGAGGCTGCTAATGTTAACATGCATGAAACCAAGGCTTTTACGATTACAGAAGTCAACAAATGAGCGCTCCTGGGGAATGGGAGTGGAGCTAGGCATTGCAGGGCCTGGATTAACTTCTACATCACCAGAGTTACAGAGGAGGAATAGGATAAGGGTACGGCTAAAGGCTATAAGAACTGGTCGTCTAGTGCGTTCGGAACAGAGAGTAAAAGGAGCAGGTTTCTGGGCACGGAAGAATAGATTCAAGGCATAATGTAGAGACAAGGGTATGGTAGGATGTGAATACAGTGGAGGTAAACCTTGGCATTGAATGACGATGACAGAGGTATTGTCTCTAGAGACACCATTTAAACCAGGCGAGGTCACCGCATGTGTAGGAGGTGGAAAAAAAGGGTTAGCTAAGGCATATTGAGCAGGGCTGGAGGCTCTAGAGTGAAATAAGACAATAATCACAAATCAAAACAGCAATGGACAAGGCATATTGACATTAGGGAGAGGAATGCGTAGCCGAGTGATCATGGGGTCTAGTGAGTAGCTAGGCGGGCTGGAGACACGGCAATTCAGACAGCTAGCGAGCCGGGGCTAGCAGGCTAGCAGATGGGCATTCAGGGGATGTCGCGACGGAGGAGCCTGCTGAAAACCCCTTCGGGTGGATTACGTTGGTAGACCAGTCGTGAAGGATCGGCGGGGCTCCGTATCGGCAGTAAAAGGGATCCAGGCCAATTGGCAATACCAATTGGTATTGTAGCCCAAGGAGTGGCTGATGGACCTCTTCAGCTAGCCGGGAGATGGGCCTAGCATAGGCTAGCTCCAGACAGAGACATTAGCCAGGAGTAGCCACTCGGATAGCAGCTAGCTAGCTCCGGTGATCCAGGTGAAAAGGTTCAGAGCTTGCGGTGGGATTCCGGAGATGTGGGGGAAAAGAGTCCAGTATGCTCTGGGTTGAATCGTGCTGTGCAGACTGGCAGGAGTTGTCCAGGCTAAAGGTTAGCTGATGACCGCTAGCAGTGGCTAGCTGACTACTAGATAGTAGCTAGTTAGCTGGATAGCTTCTGTTGAGGGTTCCGGTTATAAAGTAAAGAAAATAGCAGATCCATACCACATTGGGTGAGGTGTGTTGCAGGAGAGTATGTTGAAGTTGAGGTTTAAAAAATATTTAAAAATATATATACGAAATATATGCAAAGAAAAAATATATATACATGGGACACGACAAGACGAAGACAAAGGTGACTGCTACACCATCTTGGATTCGAGGGAAGTACAGTAAACTCAGCAACAAAAAAAATTGCCCTTTTTCAGGACACTGTCTTTCAAAGATAATTCGTAAAAATCTAAATAACTTCACAGATCTTCATTGTAAAGGGTTTAAACACTGTTTTCCATGCTTGTTCAATGAACCATAAACAATTAATGAACATGCACCTGTGGAACGGTCGTTAAGACACTAACAGCTTACAGACGGTAGGCAATTAAGGTCACAGTTATGAAAACACTAAAGATGACACTAAAGAGGCCTTTCTACAGACTCTGAAAAACACCAAAAGAAAGATGCCCAGGGTCCCTGCTCATCTGCGTGAACGTGCCTTAGGCATGCTGCAAGGAGGCATGAGGACTGCAGATGCGGCCAGGGCAATAAATTGCAATGTCCATACTGTGAGATGCCTAAGACAGCGCTACAGGGAGACAAGACGGACAGCTGATCGTCCTCGCAGTGGCAGACCACGTATAACAACACCTGCACAGGATCGGTACATCCGAACATCACGGGACAGGTACAGGATGGCAACAAAAACTGCTCGAGTTACACCAGGAACGCACAATCCCTCCATCAGTGCTCAGACTTTCCGCAATAGGCTGAGAGAGGCTGGACTGAGGGTTTGTAGGCCTGTTGTAAGGCAGGTCCTCACCAGACATCACCGACAACAACGTCGCCTATGGGCACAAACCCACCGTCGGACCAGACAGGACTGGCAATAATTGCTTTTCACTGACGAGTCGCGGTTTTGTCTCACCAGGGGTGAAGGTCGGATTCGCGTTTATCGTCTAAGGAATGAGCGTTACACAGAGGCCTGTACTCTGGAGCGGGATCGATTTGGAGGTTGAGGGTCCGTCATGGTCTGGGGCGGTGTGTCACAGCATCATCGGACTGAGCTTGTTGTCATTGCAGGCAATCTCAACGCTGTGCGTTACAGGGAAGACATCCTCCTCCCTCATGTGGTACCCTTCCTGCAGGCTCATCCTGACATGACCCTCCAGCATGACAATGCCACCAGCCATACTGCTCGTACTGTGCGTGATTTCCTGCAAGACAGGAATGTCAGTGTTCTGCCATGGCCAGCGAAGGGCCCGGATCTCAATCCCATTGAGCACGTCTGGGACCTGTTGGATCGGAGGGTGAGGGCTAGGGCCATTTCCCCCAGAAATGTCCGGGAACTTGCAGGTGCCTTGGTGGAAGAGTGGGGTAACATCTCACAGCAAGAACTGGCTAATCTGGTGCAGTCCATGAGGAGGAGATCCACTGCAGTACTTAATGCAGCTGGTGGCCACACCAGATACTGACTGTTACTTTTGATGTTGACCCCCCCCCCCACTTTGTTCAGGGACACATTATTCAATTTATGTTAGTCACATGTCTGTGGAACTTGTTCAGTTTATGTCTCAGTTGTTGAATCTTGTTATGTTCATATAAATATTTGCACATGTTAAATTTGCTGAAAATAAACACAGATGACAGTTGAGAAGATGTTTCTTTTTTTACTGAGTTTATGATGTCCAGCCAACAGGAAATCCTGGAGGAGGATAACTGGAGAAGCTTGTATCAAGAGATGTATGCTGTTTCTGCTGTAATGTTACTCAGCCATGAGAGAGAACATTTATTTATCATCTGTCTAGAGTTTTTCACCTTTATTATTACAGTTCTTGTCCTTTGCAGAGTGGCAATTGTCATTGCTGGGAAGTAATGGTACCACTTAACAGGGAGGCTAAACAGTCTGACCCCTCCAACAATAAGCCAAACAAAGAGAGCAGAAACACAGTCTACTCTTGATAGTTAGAGTTTATTAGTCACATGTACAGGGATGCAGTTGTAATTGAAGGGTACAGTGAAAATCTTATGCTCTGGGTTCCAACAGAGCAGATCAATGAAAAAGTAAAATAAATAAGAGAAGTGAATGAGACAAAATAAAGATAGTAATTATTATAATAATAGTAATAATCTATGCACATTTACAACTGCGGGGGCAGGGTAAGAGTCCGTTGGGGAATGTGCATAGGGGGAGCAGCAAGGGGGACGTAAGAAGTGAAACAGTAATCATTTTTATTTATTTAACTAAGCAAGTCAGTTAAGAACAAAATCTTATTTTCAATGATGACTTAAGACACTGCTTTGTTCATGGGCAGAACAACAGATTTTTTTACCTTGTCAGCTCAGGGACTTGAACTTGCAACCTTTCGGTTACTAGTCCAACACTCTACCCACTAGGCTACCTGCCACCCCATAATAATAAATACTATATACATATTTACACTGGTGGGGGACATGTGCTCGGTGAAATATAACAGGACAACATCATAACAACAAGTCATCAAAATGATAAAGAAATATTTGTCTCCTAATAGAACTAAATGCAAAGCAGCACTTTTTGTTTGTTTCTATATCAGGCTTTTACCCAGCACCATTGCAATATTGTAAATATGTCTCTCTGATCCTCTCTTATCACTCTCGTGAAATATTGACTGTTTCGAAATGTGCTGGGAAAATCAGGTCATGTTAAATGAATGCAAAACAGAGAAGCTTCTGGATTGTTTCCAAAACTCACATGTTGAAGTAAACCCTTTGATGACTATCAGATAACAAGCTTCTCACACGGATGTCCATAGATAATGAGTGTGAGTGTAATATTTACTTTTCATTTTTATTGTTTATTTCACTTTTGTTTATTATCTACTTCACTTGCTTTGGCAATGTTAACATATGTTTCCCATGCCAATAAAGCCCTTGAATTGGTTGGTAACTCTTTGATTCCACTGTGGGTATTAAAGAGTTTCATCATACTGTGCCTTCTCAACAGGGGAGATGCCCAGTGTAGTGAGTTTCCCACTGGCACAGAGTGTTGACAACAACACCTCCTCCACACTGACTTTTAACACAGGGGGCCCCCAGGGGTGTGTCCTTAGCCCTCTGCTGTACTCCCTGTTCACCCACGACTGCGTGGCTTTGCATGACACCAACTCCATTATCAAGTTGCTGACGACACCACGGTTGAAGGCCTGATAACCAACAATGACGAATCAGCCTATAGGGAAGAGGTAAGTGAACTGGCATTGTGGTGCCAGGACAACAACCTCTCCCTCAACGTCAGCAAAACAAAGGAGTTGATTGTTGACTTCAGGAAGCAGAGGAGGGATCACACCACAATCCACATCAACGGGACTGCAGTAGAGAGAGTCAGCAGTTTTAAGTTCCTCTGCGTCCACATCACTGACGACTTGTCATGGACCATCAACTCTTGTCAAGAGGCCGCAAAGGCGCCTCGACTTCCTTAGGCGGCTGAAGAAATTCTGCCAATTCCTCTCCAAATACTACCGCTGCACGATCAAGAGCGCCCTGACCAGCCGCATCACGGCCTGGAACAGGAGTTGCTCCATCCACGACCGCAAGGCTCTCCAGCGGGGTGGTGAAGATGGCCCAGCACATCACTGGGGCTGTGTTCCCACCCATCCAGGACATCTACTTGAAAAGGTGCCAGAGGAAGTCACACGGCATCATCAAGGATCCTACACACCCCAGCCATGAGCTGTTCTCTTCCTTACCGTCAGGCAGACGGTATTGGAGCATGAGGTCTGATATACAACAGGCTCAGAGACAGTTTTTGTCTACAAGCCATTAGACTGCTGAACACTGGAACTGGACTGACCACCTGCACTCACTCACTCACTCACTCATTCACTCACTCACTCACTCACTCACTCACTCACTCACTCACTCACTCACTCACTCACTCACTCACTCACTCACTCACTCACTCACTCACTCACTCACTCACTCACTCACTCACTCACTCACCCACCCACTCACTCACTCACTCACTCACTCACTCACTCACTCACTCACTCACTCACTCACTCACTCACTCACTCACTCACTCACTCACTCACTCACTCACTCACTCACTCACTCACTCACTCACTCACTCACTCACTCACTCACTCACTCACTCACTCACTCACTCACTCACTCACTCACTCACTCATTCACTCACTCTAACTGCTGCTACCAGACTCTAATTTGCTATTGCTAATACTACACAATTTAAACATTTGCACCCAATCAGCCCTTCATGATAATGTGCAAATATTGCACTACAAATTGTTCCTTCCTGTATTATACTTATGCTAAAATATATATTATATTCTACTGAGCCATTTACTTTATGTTCATATTCTCATCTTTTATTATTTGTTATTGTTGTTGCATTGTCGAGAAGGAACCTGCAAGTAAGTTTTGTTGGACGGTGTATATCGTACATACGACTAATAAAAACTTGAAATGTGAAACTATGTAATGCCCTGTCCATTTCTGTGTTGGTCATGCAGCTGATTTCATTCATACTTCAAAGCTGTGTGTGTACAGCAATGTCCATCGATCATTTTACTCATTGAATTGCTGTGCCTTCGCTTTTGTTCAGGATCAACATTTAACTGAACAGGACATTTTGTCCAACTTGCTCATCTTTGTTTGTAAACCCCTCCATCCTTCAGCGAGTGGAGAGATCCACCTGACACATTGTATATTTTCTGCCGTGCAACCTTCCCTGCGTTAGTCTGGCTCAAGGAGATTTCTTTGAATCCTTTTAGGAGAGACCATAAATGCAGTGTATCAGCTTACATAGCCAGCCATTAAAACCAGGAGGGTTTTCCAATCTTTGAAAAAGCTCAGTTCCACATTATATTTTCAGTCTGCAAAGGAAACTTATTTTTCAGATGTTTTGTGTGTGTTGCGTTATATATAATCACCATTTCTTAGAAAGGAAATAGCCCCACAGAAGACAAAACCCCACATAACTTGTGCTGTGACCCGTTCTGGCCGTATGGGTTCTAGGGTGGGTTTATCAAATCAATACCCATGCCTCTAGAAGCAATAGCCTTACCATGAATCACTGACTGACCGGCCTCCGCTGCCCCCGCTGTGACCCGTTCTGGCCGTACGCCCCCGCTGTGACCCGTTCTGGCCGTATGGGTTCTAGGGTGGGTTTATCAAATCAATACCCATGCCTCTAGAAGCAATAGCCTTACCATGAATCACTGACTGACCGGCCCCCGCTGCCGTGAAGTCCTTCAGCAACATGGAGTACAGTGAATCTTCTTGTCAAGCCCCTCTCAGGGGCATTGGTGTGGTGAGGGGGATAATGTGGAGATCAGAGGGGGAGCATGGAGAGATGTGTGAAGACTTACTGTATCTATTTACAGAGACTTCACACAGCACGCCTGGTGGACTGGGGTTATAAACACCTGATAATAACAGCTCTACCTCACTTGATTTGTCCTCTGATGAATCGTTAGCTGACCTCCGTACTGTGCAGGTCAATGGGTTGATTCCAAGAATTCCTGAATGTAACAATTGTCTAAATAATCGATAATACTTCAACCGGACAATAGAGTATTCAATAGAAAGGAAAGACAACGAAGGGCGCACCCGGTCACGCTCGCAAACCAGCACTGCTTGATTCTACAGTCCACTGACAGAAAGGTCTCATTCTTCTTCATTTTTCAGAAAACAAGCCTGAAACAATGTCTAAAGACTGTTGACATCTAGTGGAAGCCATAGGAACTGCAATCTGGGTTCTAACCCATTAGATACTCTATAGGCATTCAATTGAAAACTACCCACATCAAAAAAATCCCACTTCCTGGAAGGATTTTCCTCAGGTTTTTGCCTGCCATATCAGTTCTGTTATACTCACAGACATACTTTTGACAGTTGTGGAAATTTTAGAGTGTTTTCTATCCAAATCTACCAATTATATGCATTTCCTAGCTTCTGGGCCTGAGTAACAGGCAGTTTACTTTGGGCACGCTTCTCATCCAGACGTTGAAATACTGCCCCCAAGCCTTAATTAAGAAGTTTTTGAGACTGATTTGCATGCACCAGGCGGCTACTTGCAAAACTGCAGGATAACATCAAGTGGGCCCGGATGAAAATCAAGCCAAGCAAATCTCGAAGCATCTCCATAGTCAAGGGACAGCTTAAAGATGTGAGGTTCTGCATTGGAGATGACCCGATACCAACGGTGTCTGAGCAACCCGTCAAGAGCCTGGGTAGATGGTACAACGAAAGCCTCCGGGATAAAGATCAAGTGCAGCAAGTAAGGCAGGACATCGCCGACGGTCTTGAGAACATCAACAAGACCCTACTGCCTGGGAAGCTCAAGCTTTGGTGCCTACAGTTTGGACTTCTCCCCCGGGTAATGTGGCCACTCACCGTCTATGAGGTCCCAATAACAACAGTGGAGAAGATGGAGCGAACCATTACCTCATACGTGAAGAAATGGCTGGGTGTCCCACGATGCCTGAGTAACATCGGCCTCTATGGCAAAGGGGTCCTTGAACTACCTCTTACAAGTCTAACGGAGGAGTACAAGTGCTCTAAAGTAAGACTTCAGATGACATTGAAGGACTCCAAAGACCAGACCATTAGCAAGGCTGCACCTCCCCTACAAACTGGACGGAAATGGACATCATCCAAGGCCGTGCAGCAAGCAACATCAGCCCTGAGACACCAAGACATTGTGGGGAATATCCAGCATGGAAGAGGAGGCTTTGGCCTGGCAGCAAGCAAACCAACGTTCCATAAGGCAACAACATCTGATCGCAGGAAGCTGGTGATCGAGGAGGTGCGCAGACAGGAGGAGACTGCAAGAAGTGCAAAGGCTGTCTCTCTTGCTAAACAAGGGCAATGGATGCGGTGGGAAGGCCTGGAGAGGAGAAAGATCAACTGGAGTGAGCTTTGGCAAATGGAGGCAAGCAACATCAGCTTCATCATAAGAGCTGTTTATGATGTGCTTCCATCACCAAAAAACCTACATCAATGGTATGGCGAGGACCCGACCTGCCCCCTCTGCCCATCTCCAGCGACTCTCAGGCATATAATGACAGGTTGCAAGACCAGCCTCTCACAAGGCCGCTACACCTGGAGGCACAATCAAGTCCTCAAGAGCCTGGCTGCAGCACTTGAGACCAAGAGGAGTGCAACCAATTCATTACCTCCAAAAACAAGCAATCCCGTCAAAACAACAACATTCATCCGGGAGGGACAGAAAAGGCCCAAGCATCCTCCTAGGAAGCCAGAAACTGGACACCTAGTCATGGCCCGGGACTGGAAGATGCTTGTCAATATTGGCCAGCAACTCATTTTTCCACCTGAGATTGCTTCTACCAACCTTAGGCCAGACATGGTACTCTGGTCCCCTTCACGAAAGGCTGTGTACATCATAGAGCTCACAGTCTCGTGGGAAAACTCTGTTGAAGAGGCCTGCGAGCGTAAGAAACTGAGTTACACAGAGTTGGCAGCAGACGCAACTCAGCGTGGCTGGAATGCAAAAGTCTGGCCAGTTGAAGTGGGATGCAGAGGATTCGTGGCTTCCTCCACCATCTGGTTGCTGAAAGAACTTGGAATCCATGGACAGGCTCTGCGGCAGACCGTCAGAGCAGTTTCTCAAGCAGCTGAAAGAGGCAGCCAGTGGATCTGGATCAAACGGAAGGACCCTTGCTGGGCTATAACTTCATGACCCCCCACCGCTACCTGAGAACCCAACTCAGATCCCTCCAACTTGAGGAGGGCATATGAGGTATGCGGTCAACTGTAGGGCTGGCTCAGGGAAGAGGACGCCCCTGCCTTGCATAGTCCCATGGGAAATCTTAATTGGGCATTGGACACAAGCTAAGGCTTGATCACCCTTTAGCTGGCCACCTTTGATGAAGGTGTTTAGTGATTAAAGGCCAAAACACCCACTGATTCGAAGGCACACTACTGAGGATGTGTCCCAAAATTGACATCTTAACCCAGTCTAAGAAATAAACCTCCAATGCCACTCTGTCAACATCACGGCAAATCTCATGTGAGTGCATACCATCTATTGGCACAATGGAGAGTTTTAACATCTCGTCCCGTGTTTTATGATTCTGGTCGTATGGAGCAAATTAAAAAGTGAGATTAAGTACATATTCATATGGAGCACAAAAAAGCATCATCACCTAGGCTACAAACTGAATTTAAAGTGCCTTTGTTACTGCAATAATTCAGAAGCATGACACAATCATTGTATAGATTTTAGAACATAGAGTGTCTTCAGAAAGTATTCATGCCTCTTGACTTATTTTACATTTTGGTGTCTTACAGCCTGAATTTCTCACCCATCTACACACAATACCCCATAATGACAAAGTGAAAACATGTTTTTAGATTCAATACATGCAAGTCAATACATGCTAGAATCACTTTTGGCAGCGATTACAGCTGTGAGTCTTTCTAGGTACGTCTCTAAGAGCTTTGCACACCTGGATTGTATTCTTTAAAACAAATGTTGGTTGTTGAAAAAAAAATGTTGGTTGTTGATCATTGTTAGACCTTTTTAAGCCTTGCCATAGATTTTCAACCCAATTTAAGTAAAAACTGTAACTAGGTCACTCAGGAACCTTCAATGTTGTCTTAGTATGCAACGCCAGTGTATATTTGGCCTTGTGTTTTAGGTTATTGCCCTGCTGTAAGGTAAATTAATCTCCCAGTGTTTGTTGGAAAGCAGACTGAACCAGTTTTTCCCTGTGCTTAGCTCTATTCAGTTTATTTATATCTTAAATATAACTCTAGTTCTTGCCGATTACAAGCATACCCATAACATGATGCAGCCACCACCATGCTTGAAAATATGAATATGTGTTGTATCGGAATTGCCCCAAACATCAAGATTAGTATTCAGGACATAAAGTTAATGACTTTGCTGCCGTTTTACTTAAGTGGCTTATTGCAAAAAGGATGCATGTTTTGGAATATTTGTATTCTGTACAGGCTTCCTACTTTCCCCCCCATCATTTAGGTTAGTATTGTGGAGTAACTACAATGTTGTTGATTCAAGATCAGTTTTCTCCTATCACAGCCATTAAACTTTGTAACTGTTTTAAAGTCACCATTGGCCTCCCTGAGCAGTTTCCTTCCTCTCCGGCAACTGAGTTAGGAAGGACGCCTTTTTCTTTGTATTGACTGGGTGTATTGATAAACCATCCAAAGTGTATTTAATAACTTCACCATGCTCAAAGGGATATTCAATGTCTGCTTTTATTTTTTCTCCATCTACCAATAGATGCCCTTCTTTGCGAGGCATTGGAAAACCTCCCTGGTCTTTGTGGTTGAATCAGTGTTTGAAATTCACTGCTCGACTGAGTGACCTTACAGATAATTGTATGTGTGGGGTACAGAGAAGAGGTAGCCATTCAAAAATCATGTTAAACTCTATTATTGCACACAGAGTGAGTCCATGCAACTTATGTGACTTGTTAAGCAAATGTTTACTCCTGAACTTATTTAGGCTTGCCATAAAAAAGTGGTTGAGTACTTATTGACTGAAGACATTTCAGCTTTTAAAATTTGAATTTATTTGTTCAAGATATTTTTTCAACAGAATTCCACTTTGACGTTATGGGGTATTGCGTGTAGACCAGTGTAACGCTCCCCAGCAATTAAAAAAATAAATAATGTCGCTCAAACGGAAGGGGGAACTAACAAAGAGTCACTGACAACAACCAAACGAAACAGGTGGGGTTTTAGGAGGGATTCTGAAAGACACTCATGGGGTGTCCACTGAAAGTTGACTAGCAACAACAACTGTAACCTAAAAAAACACCCACCATGAGCGCCCACTAAATTTGCCCAAGAAGAGGCAAACAAAATTAAAAACCACACAAAACTGAAAGACAGGAAGCAAACCAAAAAGTTAAGCAAAACGAAAACATGGAAGATCAGACAAAGGCAACCAGCACAGGTGTAACACATACTGACTGAGGAGGTGACATCATTCGGAGCGTATAATATAGATATAGGATTTGAATTTGATCACACTGTAGGAAATGTAACTCTTGTTGTGTATTTTCAGTTTAAAAATGCTTCTGAAGTTTGTAATTTCAGACTTAATTTTCCCTTATGAAAAATGTATCAACCTCTAGAAAATGTCCATTAATTATAATACACATAATAATTCACATTTTCTGGCTCAAATTTAGATCCTACATCGGTATGTTACAAATTCCAATTTGTACAATGTTACGAATTTGTAAGTGCTTAAAATCCCAGACTGCATCTTTAATCTCGTTGAGGGCTTTTACACGGATTGCTAATAAGAGAGCTGTTCATCAATCAGCTCTGTAAAATCAACAGCTTTCTGTCAACCAACCATGACACCTGTCTCCTCTTCTATCAGTTCTCTCCTTCTATTTCCCTTATTTTTCTTGCCTTTTGAGTTTTAACTTGAGGTGGATAGTCAGATACCCTTTTTATGGAAAATATATGAGGCCCTACATCAAGGGATAAAATATAAATCTATTCCAGTTTACCTCTTAAGCCTTGCACTGCACAGTTTACCTCCTTGGCCTGTGCTACCTTTCAGAATAACTTCAGATATGTGGTGTAATGAATTACAAACAGAGCAAAGAAGAAAACAGGAGACCATCCAAGACGATAGAAAACGGTTGAATTACAACCCGTGTTGGCAGTCACACAAAAATGTCTAATAGCAACATTAGGCTACAAATCAGAGGTAAAGTTCTTTGTTTTGTCTGCCGGAGTCAAATCTAATACACCTGGACGTCTAGCTCTTGTCTTGGCCGAAGCCTCCTCACTGATTCATGGCCGCCCTGAGACATCTAGTGAAATGTGTGCTCTCGTAGAGGAAGAATAGATCTTCCTCTCGGTGAAATGACCTGCTATATCACCCTTTGATCTGGATGAGCCGATCTGGAACGGCCACAAAGGTATCAGGGCCAGCGCTCAACCAGGGGTGGAAGCAATGAGGGAGCTTCTGATGTCATATTATCTCCCCTGATATATCATATTATATACCAGGTACATTGCATATTCAAGGATGCCAGTCCAACTCTAATGATAGGAGTATCTAAATGTGTGGCTCAAGATAGGCTCAAAAGGCAAAAAAATGGAACATTGAGAAACATTAAAAGACAAGTATTTAGAAGAAGCTAAGAGGAAGGTATCATCCCAAAGTGTGTTGGCTGATAGATGTCGATTTTTAAGAACTGATGAGCAAAATAAATATAGAAATAAATCAGGCTAAAGGCTCTCAGTGAGATTGTGACAGCTTGTTAGCCTGCCACACTGACACATTTAGGAGGCCAGAACGGAACTGTCGAGGTAAATTTGTCTGTTCAGAATGCGTTTTTGGTCACTCTCAATCTCACACACTAATCAGTAATGTTGAGATCAAATCAAATCAAATTTTATTGGTCACATACACGTAATTAGCAGATATTAAATTCGGTGTAGCGAAATACTTGTGCTTCTAGCTCCGACAGTGCAGTAATATCTAACAAATTACACAACATATACCCAACATGTGTTTGTGTGTGTGTAGGGCTACTGCTGGATGTCCTTTCCAGCCAGGGGTGTTGCTAATGCGCCTCAGGCCTATCCATATTAATGGACCAGCCTGGTGCATGCCTGATGGTTTATCTGCATCGGTTGCCAATCAAACTGACAAGAGAGAGCAAGTTTGACCTTCGAAAGACACCAGGGGAGCCTTTGGTTTGGTGTCGGAATGTTTTACCATAATCCGTTGACCAATCCTAAAATCAATGATTTATTCTAAGGTAGTTATTATTAGGAATGCTCAGCTCCTCAGCAAGAAGACAGTTGTAGTTTATATTTATACAAGCAAATCAAAGAATGTTTCAGTGTAATTCCAACAGCAATTTGAAAAAGGACATTTTGACAAGTGTTTGAACCACAGGCACAGTTCTCTCTCTTCCCTTTGACAGAAATGACCAGCTCTGTGACAGGAGATGTAAAACAAATGTAGATTCTGTAAGAGTCTTGACGTTCAGGGAACATTTCATAATCCACATAAAGCATAGCTGATAACCATGTCTACTGCAAAATCAGAGTCATCAATATCAAGCTCTTTGATTGTACATCGCAAAAATACTTTTTAGAGAAAATTATATACAGGAAAGACCTTTACCTGTACCTGTAGGGCTCAAGGGTTGCAACCAATGATTTACATATACACTAGATGCCTGTAAGGGGTCTCTCTCTTGAAGCCCCAGGCTCCCATCTTGGCACTCTCCCACCATTGTAAAACATACACTGCTCAAAAAAATAAAGGGAACACTTAAACAACACAATGTAACTCCAAGTCAATCACACTTCTGTGAAATCAAACTGTCCACTTTGGAAGCAACACTGATTGACAATAAATTTCACATGCTGTTGTGCAAATGGAATAGACAAAAGGTGGAAATTATAGGCAATTAGCAAGACACCCCCAATAAAGGAGTGATTCTGCAGGTGGTGACCACAGACCACTTCTCAGTTCCTATGCTTCCTGGCTGATGTTTTGGTTACTTTTGAATGCTGGCGGTGCTCTCACTCTAGTGGTAGCATGAGACGGAGTCTACAACCCACACAAGTGGCTCAGGTAGTGCAGCTCATCCAGGATGGCACATCAATGCGAGCTGTGGCAAGAAGGTTTGCTGTGTCTGTCAGCGTAGTGTCCAGAGCATGGAGGCGCTACCAGGAGACAGGCCAGTACATCAGGAGACGTGGAGGAGGCCGTAGGAGGGCAACAACCCAGCAGCAGGACCGCTACCTCCGCCTTTGTGCAAGGATGAGCACTACCAGAGCCCTGCAAAATGACCTCCAGCAGGCCACAAATGTGCATGTGTCAGCATATGGTCTCACAAGGGCTCTGAGGATCTCATCTCGGTACCTAATGGCAGTCAGGCTACCTCTGGCGAGCACATGGAGGGCTGTGCGGCCCCACAAAGAAATGCCACCCCACACCATGACTGACCCACCGCCAAACCGGTCATGCTGGAGGATGGTGCAGGCAGCAGAACGTTCTCCACGGCGTCTCCAGACTCTGTCACGTCTGTCACATGTGCTCATGTGCTCAGTGTGAACCTGCTCTCATCTGTGAAGAGCACAGGGCGCCACTGGCGAATTTGCTAATCTTGGTGTTCTCTGGCAAATGCCAAACGTCCTGCACGGTGTTGGGCTGTAAGCACAACCCCCACCTGTGGACGTCGGGCCCTCATACCACCCTCATGGAGTCTGTTTCTGACCATTTGAGCAGACACATGCACATTTGTGGCCTGCTGGAGGTCATTTTGCAGGGCTCTGGTAGTGCTCCTCCTTGCACAAAGGCGGAGGTAGCGGTCCTGCTGCTGGGTTGTTGCCCTCCTACGGCCTCCTCCACGTCTCCTGATGTACTGGCCTGTCTCCTGGTAGCGCCTCCATGCTCTGGACACTACGCTGACAGACACAGCAAACCTTCTTGCCACAGCTCGCATTGATGTGCCATCCTGGATGAGCTGCACTACCTGAGCCACTTGTGTGGGTTGTAGACTCCGTCTCATGCTACCACTAGAGTGAGAGCACCGCCAGCATTCAAAAGTGACCAAAACATCAGCCAGGAAGCATAGGAACTGAGAAATGGTCTGTGGTCACCACCTGCAGAATCACTCCTTTATTGGGGGTGTCTTGCTAATTGCCTATAATTTCCACCTTTTGTCTATTCCATTTGCACAACAGCATGTGAAATTTATTGTCAATCAGTGTTGCTTCCTAAGTGGACAGTTTGATTTCACAGAAGTGTGATTGACTTGGAGTTACATTGTGTTGTTTAAGTGTTCCCTTTATTTTTTTGAGCAGTGTATTTTAGAAGCACTATAAATGCATTTATTAATGTCTATATTCATTTTTGCCACGTATATTCTAATACAGACACCTTAATGCATGCTTTAAATTATATTATGTGAGCTAAACCAACAACAAAAAAAGATATACACCATTTTCCTAAAAGTATAATGTTTTGAGATTACTAATGTTACTGTCCCCACTACAACTGGAAAATACTTAAATACATGTCATTTTGTAATTGAAACAATTAATTAAAATATTGTAGAATTCCATTCATTCCTACGGAGCACTCCTACTGGGGAGTGCCAATATGGCCGGCCGGTGGCTTCAAAGCCTCCTTGTGGATATATTGAAGCAACATCTCAAGACATCAGTCAGGAAGTTAAAGCTTGGTCGCAAATGGGTCTTCCAAATGGACAATGACCCCAAGCATACTTCCAAAGCTGTGGCAAGATGGCTTAAGAACAATAAAGTCAAGATATTGGAGTGGCCAATGAGAAGGATCGGACCAAAGCGCAGCATGGTAAGTGTTCATGCTTTTATTACAACTGAACACTAATAACAAAAATAAAGAAGAGAATGAACGAAAACCGAAACAGTCCTGTCAGGTTCAGAAACATAAACCAGAAAATTACTACCCACAAAGCATCGGTGGGGAAAAGCTACCTAAGTATGATTCTCAATCAGAGACAACGATAGACAGCTGCTTCTGATTGAGAACCACACCCGGCCAAACACAAAGAAATACAAAACATAGAAAATGAACATAGAATGCCCACCCAAATCACACCCTGACCAAACCAAAATAGAGACATAAAAAGCTCTCTACGGTCAGGGCGTGACAGCGAGCAAGGAGGGCTACAAACCTGCCTCAGTTACACCAGCTCTGTCAGGAGGAATGGGCCAAAATTCACCCAACTTATTGTGGGAAGCTTGTGGAAGGCTACCTGAAACTTTTGACCGAAGTTAAACAATTTAAAGGCAATGCTACCAAATAATAATTGCGTGTATGTAAACTTCTGACCCACTGGGAATGTGATGAAAGAAATAAAAGCTGAAATAAATCATTCTCTCTACTATTATTCTGACACATTCTTAAAATAAAGTGATGATCCTAACTGACCTAAGACAGGGACTTTTTACTAGGATTAAATGTCAGGAATTGTGAAAAACTAAGTTTAAATATATTTGGTTAAGGTCTATGTAAACTTCCGACTTCAACTGTACATCATTGGTTGCAGTGTACTGTACTGTAACATCAGTCAATTTTGTGCTGGAGGATAATGTATGGATTTTTACCATTATTCATTACTATTGACTCAGGAGACTTGCTTAGCCTTATTGATCTGTCTCCTCAAGGTGCCTGTGTGTGCCTGGCTAGTCAACATGTGTTAGTAACATCAGTTTGTGGTCTGATTGGTGTCACATGGCATTTGAGATGTCTCATCGTGTCACTTACTGATTGAGTGCTGCTGGTCTGTTAAATCCTTTCGTTGAGTCAAATCACTAATAATCCAATTACTGTCATTTTAACACTTGAGTCACTTAATTCTCAGTCACATGAGACAAATTGAATGACATCCACAATACACAATAATGGCAATTTGTAAAGACACGTAGAAAAATGTTCTGGTACATTTCTGGATGAAATAGCAAAACCTTGCCAAACACTCAGAAAGCACTCAACATGTTGTAGGGCACTATTACACTCGTTATATATATTTTTTATGCGCACACACACACACACACACACACACAGTATTTGAAATTCCATCCAGGACTTGGCTGCCAAAGGTGAGGAAATTAAATTGACAAAACATCAAAGGCATGCCTGTCAAACAACAAGGAAATCAATAATGGAAACGACAATACAATTAATTGTATTGTAGTTGGGAATAGAACAGAGAACAGGGAAAGTAATTAAAAACATTTTTCCAAAGAACAAGAGAACAAAGAACAATTACAAGCAGCAAAATGGGGTCTCCATTTGTTAGTCCAGAGCTGCTTATCAATAGAAAACAAGTGAGTGTAGTATAGATGACAGTATAGGTATACAGTGCATTCGGAAAGTATTCAGATCCCTTGACTTTTTCCATATTTTGTTACGTTACAGGTGTCATGACTTTACTTTCATTAATCTAAAGACTGTTATTTATCTAATCAACTAACTATGTTTAATTATTACCCGATTAAATTAATCTTGTAACAATTAACTCATTAGGATTTGGGGCACCACGAGATCGGTTCTTTACCATCTCCCAAATTAAACTCTAAAGGTCTTTACCTATCACATCCATAAACAGTCAACTTATTAATCATAACCTCATATCATGTCGTCATTCTGAACAGTCGTAACCTCCTGCATCTGCAAAAACCAGAGCCTTACTTATGATTCAGTGCTACATAAATTAGTTTAATCATTTATTTACTAGCTAACTAAATGGCAACACAGGATAAACATACACACTTAATACATTAAAAACAGGTCCAAAGCGGACTGACACAATATGGAGGTTTGTTACAAAAGAGATGGAAGGGGGAGGGATAGGGACAGAGACATAATACTTTGGTACATGTAGAAACTACTCTCACAGTAATCATATACTTTGCACATGAACCGCCGCCCGTTTGGAGTAAGAAATCATGAATGTATTTACGTGTAAATGTCTTGGTTCTTCGTATATTTCTGTCAGAACCAGGCCTTCTTGGAAAGGGTGTTGGGCCTTTGTAGGGCACAGTTGTAAGGCTCTCATTGTACAAAAGGGGTCCCCACCCGTCTTCTACTGTTGTTCTCTGCTGTCGTCCGGTATCTGGTGACTTGTCATTATCATGTTATAGGGAAGACCCAGATGCAGACATTATTGAAGTAACAAAAGTTTATTACTAGAACAGAGGGAAGGTAAAACGACAGGTCAAGGGCAAGCAGAGGTCAGTAATCCAGATCAGAGTCCAAAAGGTACAGAATGGCAGGCAGTCTCAGGGTCAGGGTAGGCAGAGGTCAATAATCCAGTGTGATGTGACAAGGTACAGAATGGCAGGCAGGCTCAGGGTCAGGGCAGGCAGAATGGTCAAAACCTGGAAAACTAGAAACAGACAGGAGCAAGGGGAAAAACACTGGGGATAATGGTGTCCTACCTGGGCACATACCTGGTTGACCGGGGTGCCGGCATTGGAAATCAACGATGAGCCCTGGGTCCAGGATGTCCCTGGCGGGGACCCAGCACTTCTCCTCAGGGCCATACCTTCTGCCCAAGACGATACTGGGGAGCCAGGGTCCGGTGGCGGTCCGCTTGTCATCGATGCCTGGAGGTGGTCTTGAGAAGGGCCGACCGGGCTCTCTTCCAGGTACAACGACAGCGGGAGACAAACATCTGGGATGAAGGTATGGCGACCTCTTCCTCTTGCTCAAGGCAGAGCAGGGGCTGATAACCCAGGGAACATTCAAAGGACGAGAGACCCATGTCAGAGCAGGGAAGGGTGTTGCGGACATATTTGACCCACACTAGTTGCTGGCTCCAGGTGGTGGGGTTGGCGGAGACCAGGCTGCGAAGAGTCGTCTCCAGGTCTTGGTTGTCTCACTCCGACTGGCTGTTGGACTGGAGGTGGAACCCGGAGGACAGGCTGGCTGACGACTCAATGAGTGTGCAGAATGCCCTCCAGAACCGGGACAAGAACTGAGGACCCCGGTCAGAGACCATGTCCACTGGGAGTCCATGGATCTGGAAGACGTGCTTCACCACGAACTGGGTCGTCTCTTTGCCAGAGGGTAGCTTGGGGAGAGGAATGAATTGGGTGGCTTTGGAAAACCGGTCCACTACCGTCAGGATGGTGGTGTTGCTATCAGATGGGGGAGACCCTTGACAAAGTCCAGGGATATGTGAGATCAGGGACGGTGAGGGACAGGCAGAGGTGGAAGGAGACCAGCCGGAGATTGCCGAGAAGTCGTGTTCTGCGCACAGATCGTGCATGCGGAGATGTCAGGAACCATGGTAGGCCACCAAAAGCATTGTCACACAAAGGCCAGGGCCCACTCCAGGACCTAGGAGCGGACGGCATCAGGAACAAACATCCGGTTACCTAGCTAGGGAGTCCTCAATGTCGGTCTCCATAGCCTTGGTCTCCGGACCTGACAGAGAGTACAGTCGTCCTCAGAGTGGAGTGGTGCCTGGGGGAAAGTCAATCCTGTAGTCATAGGGTCGGTGCGGCAGAAGCGAAGTGGCCTGGGCCTTGCTGAACACCTCCCTTAGGTCCTGGTACTCAGCGGGAATGGCGGAGAGGTCCGGGGCAACTTCGAGCACCCAGGAAGATGTCCCGGGGCAGGCTGCGCTGACTTCAAGCAATGAGCGTGGCAGAACGGTCTCCAGCCCGTTCTGGGGTCAGGGCAGGCAGAATGGTCAAAACCGGTAAAACTAGAAAACAGGAACTAGAAACAGACAGGAGCAAGGGGAACAACGCTGGTAGGCTTGATGAACAAAACGAACTGGCAACAGACAAACAGAGAACACAGGTATAAATACACTGAGGATAATGGGGAAGATGGGCGACACCTGGAGGAGGGTGGAGACAAGCACAAAGACAGGTGAAACAGACAGGGTGTGACAATCATGTAGTCCTGAACAGAACTACAGAGTTTATTGTCCTTCCATTCGCTCTGGAAGATGTTTATTTGTCAATGGTTCTCAGTGGGGTGATGAGAGTAAGGTACTAGGGTGATTTGAGAAAAGAAGCAGAATGGTCCCACTTAAGTTTACTTTTCTAGATACTTTACTTAGGACAGCTAATCAGCCGTACCAGTGACTATTGTCTCTACCTCGTGTTGAGATTCAAAGTTTAAACCACTTTAACTTGAGCTGCAGCTCGACGTCTTTCTGGTCTGATATGTTAATTCTTAACCCATCATTTATACAGTTCGTTCAAAAGAGCGGTTCCACAAGGCTGACATGCTCTCTGACCTCACTCAGAGAGCGGTGACTACTTACTATAGAAACAATTTCCTCTTATAGTTTCTAAAATCACATCCCCCTCTTAAATACGTTTTCCCCCTTATCAATCTACACACAATACCCCATAATGAAAAAGCGAAAACAGGTTTTTATACATTTTTACAAAACAAATGTTTTTCTTTATACAGAAATACCTTATTTACAGAAGTGTTCAGAACCTTTGTGACTCGAAGCTCAGGTGCATCCTGTTTCCATTGATCATCCTTGAAAAGTTTCAACAACTTGATTGGAGTCCACCTGTTGTAAATTCAATTGATTGGACATGATTTGAAAAGGCACACACGTATATATAAGGTCCCACAGTTGACAGTGCATGTCAGAGCAAAAACCAACCCATGAGGTCGAAGGAATTGTCCGTAGAGCTCCGAGACAGGATTGTGTCGAGGCACAGATCTGGGGGAGGGTACCTCCATCATTCCTAAATGGAACCACCAAGACTCTTCCTAGAGCTGGCCACCCGGACAAACTGAGCAATCCGGGGAGAAGGGCCATGGTCAGGGAGGTGACTAAGGAACCGATGGTCACTCTGACAGAGCTCCAGAGTTCCTCTGTGGAGATGGGAGAACCTTCCTGAAGGACAATCATCTCTGCAACACTCCACAAATCAGGCCTTTATGGTAGAGTGGCCAGACTCCCACTTGGAGTTTGCCTAAAAGGCACCTAAAGGACTCTCAGACCATGAGAAACAAAATCCTCTGGTCTGATGAAGCCAAAATGTAACTCTTTTGCCTGAATGCCAAGCCTCACGTCTGTAGGAATCCTGGGACCATCCCTACGGTGAAGCATGGTGGTGGCAGCATCATGCTGTGGGGATGGTTTTCAGTGGCAGGGACTGGGAGACTAGTCAGGATCAAAGGAAAGATGAACGGAGTACAGAGAGATCCTTGATGAAAACCTGGTCCAGAGCACTCAGCACCTTAGACTGGGGCGAAGGTTTACCTTCCAAAAGGACGACGACCCTAAGCACACAGCCAGGACAATGCAGGAGTGGCTTCAGGACAAGTCTCTGAATGTCCTTGAGTGGCCCAGCCGGAGCCCAGACTTGAACCTGATTGAGCATCTCTGGAGAGACCTGAAAATAGCTGTGCAGCGACGCTCCCCATCCAATCTGACAGAGCTTGAGAGAATCTGCAGAGAAGATTGGGAGAAACTCCTCAAATACAGGTGTGCTAAGCTTGTAGCGGCATACCCAAGAATACCTGAGGCTGTAATCGCTGACAAAGGTGCTTCAACAACGTACTGAGTTAAGGGTCTGAATTCTTATGTAAATGTGATATTTCTGGGGGGTTTATAAATGTAAAAAACTTGTTGTGGAAATTCTTACACAGGGACACTCGAAGTCAATATTTAAATAATAATTGTTTATTATCAGAATGCTGGAGTGGTTCCAACCAACTCAATGTACCAAATACACACTCACGGGGCAGTCCTGTTTAGTTCCCTTATATACTGGTTACAGACACGTTACATAGGCATAGTTCATAGGGTTGGTTCCGGCATGTGTCTGGCACTGCCACCTATCATAACTTAAAGAACATATTCTGGGCATTCTGCCAAATAGTCTAAAGGAGGAGGTCATGACGGCAACCACTCATATCTTTAGCAGGCACAGGCAGGAACCAAGGATTGTTTATGAAAGCAAGGACAAGATGCACAAAAATTCCTTCACAAACGTTTTTTTCCTTTGTCATTATGGGGTATTGTGTGTAGATTGATGAGAAAAAACTAACTATTTAATACATTTTAGAATAAAGGTGTAATGTAACAAAATGTGGAAAAAGTCAAGGGTCACGGGAAGTATGCTAACAATGGCAGATACAATTTCAAAAGAGACCTATATGTGTACTACATCAGTGGTAGCCTCAGTCGGCTCTTCTGTGCTGCCATCTTCCATGGCTCATTGACTTCTTGTTTTTCTGGAGCTGATCCTATATCAGTTGCTTAAGGTAACTAACGCCTTCCTCACACTGACTGCAAGAGAGACTTAGGGTTTGATATTTATTAGACAGCCATGTCCTATAACCTAGAATACAAAATTATACAACGGGTGGGTCTAATCCTGAATGTTGATTGGTTGAAAACCCCATTCGAGCCGGTGCCTATTCCACAAGTTACCACCGGCTAAATCTACGATGTTAAAATGCCTATTTACTCTGTTCCACCTGACTGCGCAATACACTCTCTCGTCAGCCCAGCCAGGCAATTCATAAACGTAATCTCCACTATAAAATAATCTCAGACATTTGCAACATTGTTTCAATATTCAAATTCGAGTCAGGAGTTGGGATGAGACAGACAGGCAGGAAGCTTTTCTCAGCCAGTCGAAATCATGAATCAGCATAATTTTTATGGATATATACAAAGAAATATCAATAGAAAACAGGTAAACGAAACAAAGTGCTGCTAGTTGACAGTCTTTCCAGCCTCAGTTTGAAGTGATTGTGTTAGCTGTGTTGTTGGCTAGCTCCTCTGAACAACAGTGTCCTGACGCAAGAGCACATTTTCTATGCCAGGTTTCTATGCCAAAACAGCAAATGCAAATGGAGCTACTCTGTTGTTATTCTGGCTGCACTGTTTGACGCGACTGTAATTTAGCCGCAGTTGGATAGCTAGCAAGTAAGGGATAAGAACGTTGCCAGCCAGTATGAATGACTGAGTCGCGTCCATAGATACGGAACAAAAATACTTAACGACTGGATTGCGTCTCTGGCAATCGAACCGATAGAACCAACGATCAGCCGGCTAAATTTGTGTCGGTACTATATCTTGTGGAATTATTCAATAGTATGAATAAATGAATCAAAATACATTTTTTATGAAAATATGTAAATCATTATTTGAATCTGTTGGTAACCCATTGTATAAAAGAGATAATGCCGTCAAAGCCGGTGTTTGGAGGATCTATTTACACAGTTTGCCGGCCCTCGATTTCGTCTCGGGCTTAACAACACCCATGCCAATATATCCTTCAAACACCGGGTTCTATCACTTAAATGTCATGTACCGACATGCAGTAAATCCTCTGTAAACACCCCCTGTTTAATTATACATGTCGATACCTCTCATCCAGAGTTGAGATCTACAATCTCAGGGTGTGTGTGTGTGTGTGTGTGTGTGTGTGTGTGTGTGTGTGTGTGTGTGTGTGTGTGTGTGTGTGTGTGTGTGTGTGTGTGTGTGTGTGTGTGTGTGCACGTGCGTGTGTGCATGAGTAAACTTGCTCCAGGTGGAAGAATTTAGAGAACCCTGGGGAAGGAAACATTGTGTATTTGATGTGATTTGTCATGTTGAATTGCAAATCCTCGACACAACAGAGAGCACTGGAACATCTGGAGGTAACAATATCCATGGAGTAGAGAAGAAGGTAGCTACGTAACACAGTGCCACAATATCCTTTGTAGAAGTGATGACATAAGAAGGTAGACAGAACACGTATGGGGATCCATCTCAAAGTTACAGTATGAGGTTGGCATTATAATGGTTTCTGGTGATCTGTTATATAAATAGATTTATGGTATAGAAATTAATTTGTGGACATTCAACATGTGACTTCAAATGGATATGGTGGCATTATATTACATTCTCTTCAAGCAGCATGTTGTCATTATTCAGGAAGAATCCGTAATCACAACCCATAATCTCATAATCCATAATATAATTGAGCAGCATACAGTCCCAGTTAATATCTTAAATCAATTCCACAAGACCTCACATGGCTTCCTATACCCTTACATGGCTTAATTGATAAACCGGGACTTGTATCAGGGAGAAATTTATGCTAATCGTGTGTGTGTGTGCGTGTGTGTATGTGCCTGCACTTGTGTGTGTGTGTGCGTGTGTTTATTGGCAAACAGAATGAAATTAGTGATGGTGCTTGATGGCTCTTTGATGTTAATGAAGTAAAAGGTTTGAAGACGGAGGGGCGGTGTCATCAAACTAGCCGGGTTGTCATGGCGAGGCTGACGTAGAGCGGGCCACACAGAGCACACCTGCTGTTATTTTAAGCACCGACTGACCGTTAATTTGGGAGCTCCGGTTTCTACTCTCTGTCACTCAGGGCAGATGGAGGGGGAGAGTTAGCCTGGAGGTTGCTGGTGATGGTGTGTGTGTGGAACAAGGCACAATGGCAGAGGATGAGGGGCCACTCTAACTAGTCAGACCCCCTTTCAACCCCTGACAAGTGTCCATCTGCATCCAACAACTCTTTCTAGCAACATTTAGGCAGTCATATACAATTTAAAATTTTACTTGACATTACATTTCATAACACTTTACCCAATACATTTAGTGTGTTTCCTCAGGCTGATGTTTTTCCTGGAGAGAAGTGGCTTCTTTGCTGCCCTTCTTGACGCCAGGCCATCCTCCAAAAGTCTTCGCCTCACTTGTCAATGGTGTATTGGAGGCGAAGTCAGGTGCAGGAGAGCAGAGTATAATGAACAGGCGCACTTTTATTATTGTTCCAAAAACGAGAGCACTACATAAATCAAACGCGCTCAAAAAACGGAACATAAAAGTAAAGCGCGTAAACTAACACTACATAACATGAAACAATTACACACAAAACATGATGGGAACCAGAAAGTTAAATACAAGTAGATTGATTGGGGAAATGAAAACCAGGTGACAAGACAAGACAAATGGATATATGAAAAATGGAGCGGCGATGGCTAGAAAGCCGGTGACGTCGATCACCGAACGAGTTCGGCAGAAGTCGTGACATCACTGTGCGTGCAGATGCACTCACACCAGCCTGCTGCCATTCCTGAGCATGCTCTGTACTGGTGGTGCCCCAATACCGCAGCTGAATCAACTTTATGGGACGGTCCTGGCACTTGCTGGACTTTCTTGGGCGCCCTGAATCCTTCTTCACAACAATTGAACCACTCTCCTTGAAGTTCTTGATGATCTGATAAATGGTTGATTTAGTTGCAATCTTACTGGCAGCAATATCCTTGCCTGTGAAGCCCTTTTTGTGCAAAGCAATGATGATGGCACGTGTTTCCTTGAAGGTAACCATGGTTGACAGAGGAAGAACAATGATTCCAAGCACCACCCTCCTTTTGAAGCTTCCAGTCTGTTATTCAAACTCAAGCAGCATGACAGAGTGATCTCCAGCCTTGTCCTCGTCAACACTCACACCTGTGTTAACTAGAGAATCACTGACATGATGTCAGCTGGTCCTTTTGAGGCAGGGCTGAAATGCAGTGGAAATGTTTTTTGGCGATTCAGTTCATTTGCATGGCAAAGAGGGACTTTGCAATTAATTGCAATTAATCTGATCGCTCTTCATAACATTCTGGAGTATATGCAAATTGCCATCATACAAACCGAGGCAGCAGACTTTGTGAAAATTAATATTTGTGTCATTCTCAAAACTTTTGGCCACAACTGTATGTTTTGACCAATCCAGGGTTACTCCAAGCAGTTTAGTAACCTCAACTTGCTCAATTTACACATTATTTATTAAAATATTTAGTTGAGGTTTATGGTTTAGTGAATGATTTGTCCCAAATATAATGTTTTTAATTTTTAGGACTAACTCTTTGCCACCCATTCTGAAACTAACTGTAGCTCTTTGTTCAGTGTTGTAGTGTAGTAGCTGACGTGAGTCATCCGCATACATAGACACACTTGCTTTACTCAAGGAAGACAAAAGTAAGGGGCCTAGACAGCTGCCCTGGGGAATTCCTGATTCTATCTGGATTATGTTGGCTTCCATTAAGGAACACCCTCTAACAGAACATTAGACAGGTAACTCTTTATCCACAATATAGCAGGTGGTGTAAAGCCATAACACATGTTTTTCCATCAGCAGACTATGATCAATAATGTCAAAAGCTGCACTGAAGTCTAACAAAACAGCTCCTACAATCTTTTTATCATCAATTTCTCTCAGCCAATCATCAGTAATTTGTGTAAGTGCCATGCTTGTTGAATATCCTTCCCTATAAGCGTGCTGAAAGTCTTTTGTCATTTTTTTTTTTTTACAGGAAAATAGAATTGTATCTGGTCAAACACTATTTTTTGGTAACAGGCTGATAGGTTTGGTAACAGGGTGATATTTTAGCCAGTAAAGGGGGCTTTACTATTCTTGGGTAGGGGAATTACTTTTGCTTCCCTCCAGACATGAGTGCATACACTTTCTAGTAGGCTTAGATTGATGATATGGCAAATATTATCCTCAGTAATTTTCCATCCAACCCCAGTGGCTTGTCATTGTTGATAGACAACAATCATTTTCCCACTTCTTCCACATTCACGTTACGGAATTCAAAATTACAATGGTTGTCTTTCATAATTTGATCAGTTATACTTTGATATGTAGCGTCAGCGTTTGTTGCTGGCATGTCATGCCTGGGTTTGCTTACTATTACCTTGCCAATTAAAAAATATTTTAAGTAATTGGCAATATCAGTGGGTTTTGTGATGAATGAGCCATCTGATTCAATGAATTCTGCACAACATTTAATTTATCAAATCAAATTTGGAATTGCCGAAGGGATGGCGTGGAAGGGCTTTGTATGTATCGCGGAAGTTAGAGTAGCAGTAGTCGAGGGTATTGCACATGCGTGTAGCGCAATCAATATGCTGGAAGAATGTAGGTAGACTTGTTCTCAAATTTGCTTTGTTAAAATCCCCAGCTACAATAAATACAGCCTCAGGATGGTTTCCAATTTGCATATAGTCCCGTGAAGTTCCTTGATGGCCGTCTTGGTGTCTGCTTGAGGGGGAATGTACACAGCTGTGACTATAACTGACCAGAATTCTCTTGGTAGGTAAAATGGCAGGCACTTGATTGTAAGGAAGTCTAGATCGGGTGAGCAGAAGTACTTGAGTTCCTGTATATTGTTATGATTACACCATGAGTCGTTAATCATAAAGCATACACCCCCGCCCTTCTTTTTTCCAGAGAGGTGTTTATCTCTGTCGGCGTGATGCATAGAGAAGCCTGGTGGATGAACCGATTCCGACAACATATCCCGAGAGAGTCATGTTTCCATGAAACAGAGAATGCTACAATCTCCGATGTCTCTCTTGCTCGAATTTCGTCTACCTTGTTGTCAAGAGACTGGACATTGGCTAGTAGTATACTCGAGAGCGGTGTGCAATGTGCACGTCTATGGAGCCTGGCCAGGTGGCCGCTTCGTCTGCCCCTTCTGCGGCGTCGTTGTTTTGGATCGCCTACTGGAATTAGCCCCATTGTTCTGGGTGGTGGTCGAACAGAGGATCCGCTTCGGGAAAGTCGTATTCCTGGTCGTAATGTTGGTAAGTTGACGTTGCTCTTATATCCAATAGTTCTTCCCGGCTGTATGTAGTAAGACTTAAGATTTCCTGGGGTAACAATGTAAGAAATAATACGGAAATAAACAAAATACTGCACAGTTTCCTAAGAGCTCGAAGTGAGGCGACCATCTCTGTTGACGCCATCTCTGTTGCTCCAAAGCTTTTTACTATCATTTTTATGTCATTGAGCTTTGTTTCATAGTATAGTTTCTTCTACTTTTTAATTCAGTTTAGTCACATGATTTCTCAATTTGCAGTACGTCTGCCAATCGATTGTGCAGCTAGACTTATTTGCCATTCCTTTTGCCTCATCCCTCTTAACCATGCAACTTTTCAATTCCTCATCAATCCATAGGGATTTAACAGTTTTTACAGTCATTTTTTAATGGATGCGTGCTTATTAGTAACTGGAATAAGCAGTAAATGTAGCGTCTGTTGCTCCTCATGACACACCACAGCCCACCAAATATTCTTTACATCAACAACATAGGAATCATTACAAAACGTATTGTACTACCTCTTATACACTGTATTAGGCCAAGCCTTTGGAACTTTGGTTTTCCTAGATATGGCTACTATATTGTGATCACTACATCCGATGGATTTGGATAACGCTTTGAAGCAAATTTCTGAAGCATTAGTAAAGATGTGATCAATACATGTTGATGATTTCATTCCTAAGCTCTTCGTAACTACCCTGGTAGGTTGACTCATAACCTGAACCAGGTTGCAGGCACTAGTTACAGTTGACTGGCTTTCATCAAGCTGCTTTCATCAAGCTGCCCACTCAAGCTTTTTCTTGAGTGGGCAGCTTGATGAAAGCCAGTCAATATTTAAATCATGAAGAAAATATACCTCTCTGTTGATATCACATATATTATCAAGCATTTCACAAATGTTATCCAGATACTTACTGTTAGCACTTGGTGGTCTATAGCAGGGACGCAGGCCCCCATCCTTCTTTCCCACAAAGAAGAAGCCTGGGCCAGCTGGGGAGGATTGATGAATGAAGCCTGCCTCCAGCGACTCCCGTGGACATAGTCGTCCATGGCTGCTGCTTCAGGGGCTGAAAGGGAGTAAAGACGGCCCCGGGGAGGGGTGGAGCCGGGTAGGAGCTCTATGGCGCAGTCATATGGTCGATGAGGAGGGAGGGTGGCGGCTTGCTTCTTACTGAAGGCTTTCCGAATGTCGAAGTATTTGGGAGGGAGAGCGGAGAAGTCTGCAGGGGGACGTGGCAAGGCTCTTGGTGGGGGTCTTAGGGATTTAGTCTGGCAGTCCTTTCCCCAGTCTAGTAGGTGTCCTGTGGACCAGGAGAATAGTGGGATATGCTGCACTAACCAGGTGTACCGTATGATAAGGGGATTCTTGGGAGCAGTGATCAGAAAAAAACTAAGAGTCTCTGAGTGGTTCACCCTAACCTGAAGTTGATATTCCTCCTGGCCGGAGCTAATGGGGCTCTGAGGGCTTAAATCTGCAGAGGGATGGGGGATTTCCTTCAGGGAATTTGTAATTCTCTGGCGAGGTCCTGATCTACGAAATTATTCGCTGCCCCAGAGTCCATGAAGGCTTGAATTTGGTGCTGACAGTTGTCCTAGTGGAGGGTGCCGGATAGTGACAAGCGGTGACTGGGCAGTCTGGGAGTCACTGCACAGCTCGTTAGGGT
Source organism: Salvelinus namaycush (assembly GCF_016432855.1). Lineage (NCBI taxonomy): Eukaryota > Metazoa > Chordata > Actinopteri > Salmoniformes > Salmonidae > Salvelinus > Salvelinus namaycush. Next base: position 14,418,235 of record NC_052314.1, read on the forward strand.
CTCCCTCTGTCCTGGCGAGCCCCGGTGTTTCTTGTCGGTTCTGGACATGTAGAGCGGAGATGGCCAAGACTTCCGCACTAGAGGCAGCAGCCTTTGTGCATGAGCCTTTCGCGTTTCTGTATGCTCAGACGTGTGCGTCCCAGCTGCATGGGCTCCTCAGTGCTTGGCTCGGGGGGGCTTGGGGTACTCAGGGACCTGTGATACTGGGGCGCTGTCTCACTTGTTCTCGGATGTGGATGTCAATTTTGATTGCCAGTGTTTTCAGGGACTTGAGGTCCTCTCCCCGAGAGGCCAGTTCATCCCTGATAGAGTTAGACAGACCTTGGTGGAAGGCGGTGACCAGCGCCTTTGTATTCCACCCACTCTCAGTGGCGAAGGTGCGGAAATCAATGGCGAAGTCGGCCACTGGTTTGGCCCCTTGGCGGAGGTTGAATAGCCGGCTCTATGCTTCTCATTCGCCGACTGGGTGGTCGAAGACTCGTTGAAACTCGGAAGTGAAGGCTGATATGGAGCTGCAAGATGTTGGTTGCTATTCCCCGTTGCCCACACCAGGGCTTTGCCCGAGAGTAGGGAAATGATGTAGGCGATCTTGGTCCAATCGGTGTGAAACGAGCAGGGCTGTAGCTCAAACAACAGCAAGCACTGAGTGAGGAACCCCTTGCATCTTCCCGGGTGGCCGTCATGCCTCTCAGGAGCTGGAATCTTGGTTTCCCGGTGCAGGTTCCCTGGGGGATCTACGGCGATGACTGGAGCTCTGGGCGCTGAGACTTGGACAGTGGGTCCTCCTGGGTTGGGGGTGCGCACTGGTAGGAGGGAGTTGGTAAGTGCCCGGAGAGTCTCAGATATTTGGGAGAGTTGTTTTTGCTGCCACCCCATCAGTGTTCCTTGGTGGGCTATGAGGTTCTTGATCTGGTCGATCTCTGCTGGGTTCATGTTGGAGGCGGAAGCTTGCTGTGATGTGGTAGAACCCAGGAGCAGAGAAGAGAACCAGACGAGGAACCAGTGGTTTAGGAAAAAACATAAATACTATACTGGAAAAAGTTCAACAGAAAGTACAGAGTAAAACTGGGAAAACAACAAACACTAAGACTCAAACTCACTCAGGAGACAACGCACAAAGCTAACAAATCAAGCTTCTGCAAATGGTAACAGAAAAAATACCTCTATGAAAAGGAAATCATAATAAGTAACTGAAAACACCTGAGTGCCATAATAGTCTCTAGGGAGGTCTCTGCTGCACTCTGGTGACAGGTGGAACCCTGCCAACAACAACTACAATACGGTCTACAGTGTTGCAGTGTGATTGCAGAGCATGTGTGAAATGTTCTGTTTTTGTTTCCTCTACTTTTCACAAGGCAAATATGTTGATATACTATTATCATTAACAACAGTTGTTTCTGGATGTTGTGCAATTTTACTGGCTTGAAATTACTGTTGTTGATTGGTGCCCATTGTAGCTAAAATAAGTATGTGTATTGTTTTGAACCATTCATGTGTTTGTTAAGCCTTGCTCACACTGGCAGTTTGAAGTGACTCAAATCCTATTTGTTTGCATTAAATATATAATCTGATATATTTCCTGCAGTCTGAACAGCCACATCTCAAACCACCTTCGTAGGTGGATTGAAATCAGATAGAAATCTGATTCCTGACCATGAGACTTGTGTCTGAATGGTCAAATCTGATTTATTTGCCCTCAAGTGGTTTTTAGAATTATTTGGCATATCTTGTTGCTTGCTAGCAACTTTGTTGACAGTTTGACAAGAACAAGTGATAGATAACTAGCTTGTTAATTGTTTACAAACAAATAAGTCAATGTGCTTGCAAGCTAAACAGCTAGTTGACTGCTGTGGCTAGCCAAAAATGACTTGTTTTGAAAGTTGGATCATCTTATCTTTTGAGGTTTTAAATGTGTTTTTATACTATGATTCCGAACACTCAAAGCAACTGGAAGACATCCATGGCTGGCATTGTTGTCACCTTAGCTTGCTACACAACAACTTCTGAGTGATAAGAAGCACAAGCACTATCACCAAACAGCCTACACCACTGCACACACGCCCACCCACCCACCATTACCATGACAAGTAGCGTAGCCATATCAGCAAATTACTACATTCTGAACATACACAAATCCAACTTGGTCACTTGTAACTTGCTGTTTGGACAGTCAGTATTACAAAACTGATTTGTAAAACAAACTGATTTGAGCATTAAGGCCTGCAATGTGAACAAGGCTATAGTTACGCTGGGAAGACCTTTGGCTGCAACCAGCCATTCTCTAAGAGTCATCACAGGACTATACTGTACAGTACATCCACTGCGCTACCCCTTCAGACCTTAACACCATGGTACACTGACAACAGATACAGAGTGCTAGACAAATGACCCACAGGAATCATGGTGAGAAGGGTGGGTGGAAGGGAGAAAGTGAAGCTATTCTAGTGCATTGAATCCTCATCGTTTCAGGCATCAATTTGTCTGGAAATAGCCTTTGTCAGGGAAATGATTGCAGGCGTGAAAGAGTGGAGAGGCCTTGTGTGTGTGTGTGTGTGTGTGTGTGTGTGTGTGTGTGTGTGTGTGTGTGTGTGTGTGTGTGTGTGTGTGTGTGTGTGTGTGTGTGTGTGTGTGTGTGTGTGTGTGTGTGTGTGTGTGTGTGTGTGGAGGCAGACACCTGGATGTATCTTCTGCTTTGTTTGTAGAGAGAAAGTGAGGCTAAGTGACAGGAGCTCTGTGGCGAGCCAGGTGGTGTGAAAAATGCAGGGTTATTATGTGTGACCTGATCGGGAACCCAACAGAGTTCTGATTCTAAATGACTGTACGGTCTGGAACCCAACATAGTTCTGATTCTAAATTACTGTATGATCTGGAACCCAGCAGAGTTCTGATTCTAAATGACTGCATCCTCTCATCTGACTCTCTGACAATACCTTGTAGAAATAGTCTTCTCTACTACTGTTTTGTCTCGTTTGATACATGTTAAGTCTATGAAAATGATCTTAATCTCTCATTATATTCTGTATTCATTTATGGTATATCTTTTCAGATTCTCCTTTCTATGTTTAAAGATGTGGATTTCCCTTGAAATGTACAGTGTGTCCTTACAGGCCCTTTTCTCCCCTAATAATCTTTGATGGATCACATGCTTTGGGAGTGGGCCTTTTAATGTGATTTCTAATGAGAAATGCTCTCTCTCTCTCTGTGATGCTTTCATGCCTGAGACTAAGCCCTCTGCTCTCTGAGAGATTAGAATTTAATCACACAGCCTGGTCTCATAGACTAGACGTAACATTGTAAAAGTAAATCCTAGACACTGAAATTAGTATGATACTGTATGTTACATTTGTATGGTTACATGAGACATAATCAGTACAACCTTCAAAAAAGTATTTTACACACATCATACGTGTCCATTACATTATATGCAATAATCGGAATGCATTATTTGTCACCAGTAATTGAAAATGTGAATAAAACTGTAAATACATTATGCTCCATACATACATACATACTGTATGCGCCTACAGTAGACACGACAACACGATATACAGAAAATAAGGAACTTACTTTGATAGGAACGCACACATGTCCAAAGTTATTATATGTAAGGAAAGCAACAAGGAAGGCAAAGCGAGCGGCAGCAAGAAAATGTTCCAATTCTTGCAAAACTGAGCAAATATATGCATACTTGACCTGCTCAAACATGAGTGAAGTGCAGTGGGTTCGCCTGGAAAAGAGAAGTTTATCTGGCTCAGTAAAGCCTCAAACATAAATTGTCCGCAACGCTGAAATGGACTACTTCTATGTGAATTAATGAGGAGGCGGAACACACCTCAATTCAAACTGTTGTTAGAAAATAATTTGAAATTGACAAGTTGAAACATAGTCTATAGTTAATTAGCAGGCAGCGTGTGTTAACTATCCTGTTGCGTAATAATCACATTTTGGAACAGTGAGTGCATTCTGACATCACGTGCATAAAACAACTCACGCTGGGCTGACCGTTAGAGATATTTGGAACTCACGTGTGAAAAGGTTAAAACAAAAATTAAAGTAGAGTGGTTGGTTAGGATGGATGGGTAGACGTATAACGCAAACATCTAGCAATCCAAATGTTGCGTGTTTGAATTTCAACAACAACGTTAGCATTTAAGCTAATTAGCATCTTTGCAACTGCTTTTTAGCTAATTTTCAACTGCTTAGCATGTTAGCTAACCCTTCCCCTTAACCTGTTAGTGTGTAGGGGGCGCTATTTTCACTTTGGGGAAAAATCGTGCCCAATTTAAACGGCCTCCTACTCTATTCTAGATCGTACAATATGCATATTATTATTACTATTGGATAGAAAACACTCTCAAGTTTCTAAAACCGTTTGAATTATATCTGTGAGTAAAACAGAACTCATTTTGCAGCAAACTTCCTGACAGGAAGTGAAAAATCTGAAATCGAGGCTCTGTTCCAGGGCCATCCTATTCAATTGCTTGAAATCTATGGATATACATGCACTTCATACGCCATCCACTAGATGTCAACAGGCAGTGGAAGGTGGAATGGGGTGTCTAGCTTGATCTGAGGTCGAACAAGAGCTCTTGGAATGACGTGACCCCAATTTCCTTTGCCTGCCAAGGCGCGGGAAGGAACCCCAGATTGCCTTCTGAAAAGGTTTCGGTATAGACGGCTAATATCTCCGGCTTTGATTTTATTTGATACATGTGATAATATCATCGTAAAGTATGTTTTTTCAATATAGTTTTATCAGATTATTGAACGTTTATCGGGAGTTTTGGCGTTTTCCGTTCTCTGCGTTTGGTGAAGATGGACATCTTCGCGCCACTTGGCTAGCTAAGGTTGCTAACTCGACAGGCGAAGAGGACATTCTAAAACCAAACAACGATTTATTCTGGACAAAGGACTCCTTGTACAAGATTCTGATGGAAGCTCAGCAAAAGTAAGAACCATTTATGATGTTATTTCGTATTTCTGTGGAAAATGTTTAGTTCTATTTTCCGCCCTCGTTGCAGGCGCTGTCTCGCTATAACGTAAGCTGTATGTCGTACTAAAGTTATTTTTAAAAATCTAACACGGCGATTGCATTAAGAACTAGTGTATCTTTCATTTGCTGTACAACATGTATTTTTTAGTAAAGTTTATGATGAGTTCTTTGATTAGATTAGGTGACTGTCCAAAATATCTCCGGATAATTTTGTGCAGTTTGGCTACGTATTCACATTGTAAAACCACGATTTGTACCGCTAAATATGCACATTTTCGAACAAAACATATATGTATTGTGTAACATGATGTTATAGGACTGTCATCTGATGAAGTTTGTCAAGGTTAGTGAATCATTTAATATCTTTTGCAATCGCTACATTTTGCTGCTGATAAATGCGTTTGTGTGGTTGGCTATTGTGGTAAGCTAATATAATGCTATATTGTGTTTTCGCTGTAAAACACTTAAAAAATCGGAAATATTGGCTGGATTCACAAGATGTTTATCTTTCATTTGCTGTACACCATGTATTTTTCATAAATGTTTTATGATGAGTATTTAGGTATTTCACGTTGCTCTCTGTAATTATTCTTGCTGCTTCGGTGCTATTTGTGATTGTAGCTGCAATGTAAAACTATGATTTTATACCTCAAATATGCACATTTTTCGAACAAAACATAAATGTATTGTGTAACATGTTATAAGACTGTCATCTGATGAAGTTGTTTCTTGGTTAGTGACTAATTATATCTATATTTTGTCGGTTTCTTGAAAGCTACCTATGCGGTGGATAAATAGCATTGTGCATTTGGCTATTGTGGTGAGCTAACATAAATATATATTGTGTTTTCGCTGTAAAACATTTTAAAAATCGGACATGTTGGCTGGATTCACAAGATGTTTATCTTTCATTTGCTGTGTTGGACTTGTTAATGTGTGGAAGTGAAATATTTCTAAAAAATATTTTTTGAATTTCGCGCTCTGCGAAGGCAGCGGAATGTTGTGGGTGTTCCGCTAGCGGAACCCCGGGGCGAGAAAGGTTAACCCTTTAACCTAACTTCTAACTCTACCCTGAATCATAACCCTAATGTTAGCATTAGCCACCTAGCCAACTAACTAAGGTTAGCCACAACAAATTTGGAATTCGTAACATATAACACGATTAGCAAATTCCTAACATATTGTATTAATTCCAATTTGTAACATATCGTACAGATTGTGATTCGTAACATATCGTGGATGATGGTCATCCACGAATGAATACATACCACATGAAACATAACATATCATACTTATTTGAGTGTACCGAAATTAAATTTGCTATGTTACGTCTACCCCTGAGTCCAGGTTGAATCAAAATGGTATTACAGCAGACTAGAGCAGTCTGTCTCTCAGCTCGCCGAGCCAGATTTATTGACGTTCCCTCCAAATGCCATTTGACCATTTTTCTTCACAACAGTGCGAGAGATAACAAGAGAGAGCCTGTTTGTAGACATGTCAACTGAGATTTAAATAACTCACGTATTATTCTCCTCCTCACTTCGGATCAAACTTTGATTCATCATTAGGCTCATATTAAAGGGGCATAAAGAAAGAGAAAGAGAGAGCGAGAGAAATGAAGAGAACATTTAGTAGGAGTTCAAAGGCAGGAAATAGGAACCAGATGTCCTGGCCCCACTTTCCTGGTCGTAAAAAGCATTTTTGTATATTTTTATTTCTAATAACTGGGCTCCGTGCCTTGTGGCCATTTTCAGACACGGTCTTCAGTCCTTACTGGCAAACCAACACTGAAGCAATTAAGTAATAGCTAAATATCCAACCTAGACCACTGCAAACATTTATACGGAACAACAATATAAACGCAACATGCAACAATTTCAAACATTTGACTGAGTTACAGTTCATATAAGGAAATCCGTCAATTGAAAGAAATTCATTAAGCCCTAATCTATGGATTTCACATGACTGGGCAGGGGTGCAGCCATAGGTGGGCCAGGGAGGGCATAGGCCTGTCATGCCAAATAATGTCTCCCAGCCAAAAAGTGTCCCCCTCTGCGGCACAATGGGATTCGATAAACTATTAGCGTCCGTTGCTATATCAATGGTGTGATGACCTAAAGATTAGAAGTTTGGAGATCATTACAGCCTAAATTACATTATTTTCATCATCGCTATGCAAACAAGTATTTGTTCAGCTAATAAAATGAAAACATTACTTCAAACTACTTTTGGGTACCATGTTAACATTACAACATGAACTCCATGTCTTAAACATTGCTACGTTTCAGATGGTTTTTTTTACGTGTAATCTGCTTGACATTAAAGTTACTTACCTTACAGATCATGAAGTCAGCTAATTTCCACCCCATTCATATGCAAATCCATTTGATTCATACACTGGTTTGTCTGGCTGTCATGTTTTTATTTTATTTTAACCTGCCCTTCCCTTATCTACACTGAAATAATATAATTTCAGTAGTTCTCTATTATGATTCATTTTTTCTATCTCGCATAGCTCATTAGTACACCCTTGTGGTTGAATATATATGTATCTATTGTAGGTCCTAGGATGCAACAATGAATAATGTGGAACAAATAAATACCACCAAATGATACCTTACAACTTACAACAATGAACACCTTGTGAAACAGCTGTGAAAACCAACCTGGCAATATTTAAGATTTGAATACATAAACATTGATATTTTTTGGTACAGTTCTGTCATTAATTTATTTTCACAGATTTTTTTTTGTACACTCACATTGCAATCATAGACTAAAATACTGATTTCTGGTGTGTGAAATTTTCAAATAAAATACAATTTTATTGGTCACATACACATGGTTAGCAGATGTTATTACGAGTGTAGCGACATGCTTGTGCTTCTAGTTCCCGACAGTGCAGCAATACCTAACAAGTAATATCTAACAATTCCACAACAAATACCTAATACAGATAAATCTAAGTAAAGGAATGGAATAAGAATATATAAATATAAATATATAGATGAACAATGTCAAAGCGGGATAGGCTAAGATACAATAGATAATATATATAGTATAGAATACTTATGAGATGATTAATGCAAGATATGCAAACCTCATTAAAGTGGCATTATTAAAGTGAGTAGTGTTCCATTTATTAAAGTGGCCAATGATTTCAAGTCTGTATGTAGGCAGCAGCCTCTCTGTGCTAATGATGGCTGTTTAACAGTCTGATGACCTTGAGTTAGAAGCTGTTTTTCAGTCTCTCGGTCCCAGCTTTGATGCACCTGTACTGACCTCGCCTTCTGGATGGTAGTGGGATGAACAGGCAGTGGCTCGGGTGGTTCTTGTCCTTGATGATCTTTTTGGCCTTCCTGTGACATCAGATGCTGTAGATGGCCTGGAGGGCAGGCAGTGTGACTCCGGTGATGCGTTGGGCTGAACGCACCACACTCTGGAGAGTCCTGCGGTTGCGACCTGCAATTGTTGTACCAGGCGGTAATACAGCCCGACAGGATGCTCTCAATATTGCATCTGTAAAAGTTTGTGAGGGTTTTAGGTGACAAGCCAAATTTCTTCAGCCTCCTGAGGTTGAAGAGGCGCTGTTGCGCCGTCTTCACCACACTGTCTGTGTGGGGGGACCATTTCAGTTTGTCAGTGATATGTATGCCGAGGAACTTACAACTTTCCACATTCTCCACTGCTGTCCAATCGATGTGGATAAGGGGGAGTTCCCTTATCCGCTCCGAGAGCCCTCACCTCCTCCCTGTCGGCTGTCTCGTCGTTGTTGGTAATCGAGCCTACTACTGTTGTGTCGTCTGCAAACTTGATGATTGATTTGGAGGGTGCATGGACACGCAGTCATGGGTGAACAGGGAGCACAGGAGGGGGCTGAGCCCTGTGTTGAGGGGCCCTAGTGTTGAGGATCAGTGAAGTGGAGATGTTGGTTCCTACCTTCACCACCTGGGGACGGCCCGTCAGGAAGTCCAGGACCCAATTGCACAGGGCAGGGTTGAGACCCAGGGCCTTAAGCTTAATGATGAGCTTTGAGGATACTATGGTGTTGAATGCTGATCTATAGTCAATGAACAGCATTCTTACATAGGTATTCCTCTTGTCCAGATGGGAAAAGGCAGTGTGCAGTGTGATGGTGATTGCAAATTGAAGTGGGTCTAGGGTGACAGGTAAGGTGGAGGTGATATGATCCTTGACTAGTCTCTCAAAGCACTTCATGATGACAGAAGTGAGTGCTACGGGGAGATAGTCATTTAGTTCAGTTTCTTATGCATTCTTGGGTGCAGGAACAATGGTGGCCATCTTGAAGCATGTGGGGACAGCAGACTGGGATAGGGAGAGATTGAATATGTCCGTAAACACACCAGCCAGCTGGTCTGCGCATGCTCTGAGGATGCGGCTAGGGATGCCTTGCGAGGGTTAACACGTTTAAATGTCTTACGTCAGCCACAGAGGAGAGCCCACAGTCCTTGGTAGCGGGCTGCATTGGTGGCACTATATTATCCTCAAAGTGGGCAAAGAAGGTGTTTAGTTTGTCTGGAAGCAAGACGTCGGTGTCCGTGATGTGGCTGGTTTTCCTTTTGTAGTCCATGATTGTCTTTAGACCCTGCCACATACGTCTCATGTCTGAGTCGTTGAATTGCAACTCCACTTTGTCTCTTTACTGACATTTTGCTTGTTTGATTGCCTTGCGGAGGGAATGACTACTCTGTTTGTATTCTGCCATATTACCAGTCGCATTGCCATGGTTAAATGCAGTGGAACGCGCTTTCAGAATTGCGCGAATGCTGCCATCTATCCATGGTTTCTGGTTAGGGTAGGGTTTAATAGTCACAGAGGGCACAACTGCTCCTATACACTTCCTTATAAACTCACTCACCGAATCAGCGTATATGTCAATATTATTCTCTGAGACTACCCGGGAACATATCCCAGTCCGCGTGATCAAAACAATCTTGACGCGTGGATTCTGATTGGTCAGACCAGCGTTGAATAGTCCTTAGCACGGGTACTTCCTGTTTGAGTTTCTGCCTTTAGGAATGGAGGAGCAAAATGTAGTCATGGTCAGATTTGCCGAGAGGAGGGCGGGGGAGGGCCTTGTATGCATCTCTGAAGTAACAATCGTCCAGTGTTTTTCCAGCGCGTGTACTACAGTCAATATGCTGATAGAATTTAGGTAGCCTTTTTCTCAAATTTGCTTTGTTAAAATCCCCAGCTACTATAAATGCAGCCTCAGGGTATATGGTTTCCAGTTTGCATAAAGTCCAGTGAAGTTCCTTGAGGGCCGTCGTCGTATCGGCTTGAGGGGGGATATACACGGCTGTGACAATAACCGAAGAGATTTCTCTTGGGAGATAATATGTTCGGCATTTGATTGTGAGGAATTCTAGGTCAGGTGAACAAAAGGACTTGAGTTCCTGTATGTTGTTACAATTACACCATGAGTCGTTAAATTCTTGTCAATATGGGGGCGCTGTTTTCACTTTGTAAAAAATCATGCCCAAATTAAACTGCCTCGTACTCTATTCTAGATCGTACAATATGCATATTATTATTACTATTGGATAGAAAACACTCTCAAGTTTCTAAAACCGTTTGAATTATATCTGTGAGTAAAACAGAACTCATTTTGCAGCAAACTTCCTGACAGGAAGTGAAAAATCTGAAATCGAGGCTCTGTTCCAGGGCCTTCCTATTCATTTGCTTGAAATCTATGGATATACATGCACTTCATACGCCTTCCACTAGATGTCAACAGGCAGTGGGAGGTGGAATGGGGTGTCTAGCTTGATCTGAGGTCGAACAAGAGCTCTTGGAATGACGTGACCACTATTTCCTTTGTCTTCGAAGGCGCGGGAAGGACATCAGCATTGGCTTCTGAAAAGCGTTCGGTATAGACGGCTAATATCTCCGGCTTTGATTTTATTTGATACATGTGATAATATCATCGTAAAGTATGTTTTTTCAATATAGTTTTATCAGATTATTCAACGTTTATCGGGAGTTTTGGAGTTTTCCATTCTCTGCGTTAGGTGAAGATGGACATCTTCACGCCACTTGGCTAGCTAAGGTTGCTAATTCGACAGGAGAAGAGGACATTCTAAAACCAAACAACGATTTATTCTGGACAAAGGACTCCTTGTACAAGATTCTGATGGAAGCTCAGCAAAAGTAAGAACCATTTATGATGTTATTTCGTATTTCTGTGGAAAATGTTTAGTCGTATTTTCCTTCCTTTTTGCGGGCGCTGTCTCGCTATAACGTAAGCTGTTTGTTATGGTAAAGTTATTTTTAAAAATCTAACACGGCGATTGCATTAAGAACTAGTGTATCTTTCATTTGCTGTCCAACATGTATTTTTTAGTAAAGTTTATGATGAGTTATTTGGTCAGATTAGGTGAGTGTCAGAAATATATCTGGAGATTCTGGGAAAAAGTTGCTACATTTTCACAATGTATAACCACGGTTTTCAGCTCAAAATATGCACATTTTCGAACAAAACATAAGTGTATTGTATAACCTGATGTTATAGGACTGTCATCTGATGAAGTTGGTCAAGGTTAGTGATTAATTTTATATCTTTTGCTGTTTTTTTGCGATCGCTACCTTTGCGGTGAATGAATGCGGTTGTGTGTTTGGCTATTGTGGTAAGCTAATATAATGCTATATTGTGTTTTCGCTGTAAAACACTTAAAAAATCGGAAATATTGGCTGGATTCACAAGATGTTTATCTTTCATTTGCTCTACACCATGTATTTTTCATAAATGTTTTATGATGAGTATTTAGGTATTTCACGTTGCTCTCTGTAATTATTTTTTCTGCTTCGGTGCTATTTGTGATTGTAGCTGCAATGTAAAACTATTTATACCTCAAATATGCACATTTTCGAACAAAACATAGATTTATTGTATAACATGTTATAAGACTGTCATCTGATGAAGTTGTTTCTTGGTTAGTGACTAATTATATCTCTATTTGGTCGGTTTTGTGATAGCTACCTATGTGGTAAAACAATTGTGAAAATATGCGGTTGAGTCTTTTGCTATTGTGGTTAGCTAATAGAAATACATATTGTGTTTTCGCTGTAAAACATTTTAAAAATCGGAAATGATGGCTGGATTCACAAGATGTGTATCTTTCATTTGCTGTATTGGACTTGTGATTTCATGATATTTATATGCTAGTATTTACTTGTGGCGCTATGCTAGGCTATGCTAGTCAGCTTTTTTACTGATGAGGATGCTCCCGGATCAGGGATGGTGATGAAGTAGAGGTTAATCATGAAACATACACCCCCGCCCTTCTTCTTCCGGAGAGATGTTTATTCCTGTTGGCGCGATGCACTGAGAATCCAGGTGGCTGTACCGACTCCGACAGCATATCCCAAGAGAGCCATGTTTCCTTGAAACAGAGTATGTTACAATCCCTGATCTCTCTCTGAAAAGCAACCCTTGCCCTGATTTCATCTACTTTGTTGTCTAGGGACTGGACATTAGCAAGTAATATAATCGGAAGCGGTGGTGGTGTGCGCGCCTCCGAAGTCTGACTAAAAGATCGCTATGACTCCCTCTTCTCCGGCGGCGTTGTTTTGGCTCGGCCTCTGGAATCAGTTAAAATGCCCTGGGTGGTGCAGACAAACGATCTTCTTCGGAAAAGTCATATTCCTGGTCGTAGTGCTGGTAAGTTGACACCGCTCTGATATCCAATAGTTCTTCCCGGCTGTATGTAATAACACTTAAGATTTCTGGGCTAACAATGTAAGAAATAATACATAAAAACAAAATTCAGCAAAGGACTAGAAGCGAGTCAGCCAGTGGTTGCTGTGTGGGTGGGAGGGTCTGCCTGTCACTTGTTCTCAACAGGCAGCCAGTCTCGGAAGGGGGACATGAAGAGGGAGACTGCAAAGTCCAGGTACTGCTGCTCTCTTTGGCCTGAGGGTTTGCAGTGCTAGTGTTTTTAGTTAATAACAGTAGCTGTAGATGATGTAATGAAAAGATGGAGGGTGGCTGGTATTGAAGGACATCAGGTGGATCCACGTCTGGGTGTTGGGCAGAACCCCTAGGTCCTGGAGAACAGGACCAGAGTTAGAGAAGACAGAGACGTAAACAAGCAAACACACAGGGTACACTTTGCTGTGAGAAAATTTGATGGATTAATGCAGTGCTATAAATGGGAGATATGTACTTTTCAACATTTTTGGAAGGTATAGCCTACCTTAAGCTGGTCCCCCTCTGAGTCAGAGCACAGAGAATCACACTGATCCAAACTCACTGGTTCTGGTGGATCGGATACCTCCTGGGGGGCTTGGACAGTCAATGGTCCTAAAGTCATTTGGAGAGGTAAATTGAAGAGCTATATTTTATAAGCTCAGCATAACTACCATTTCTTGCTTTCTCAAATGTCAACCAAAGCTTAACATACTTTGTCTATTGGGCTTCACCGAAGTGTAGGGCGTCAGTGCTTTCAGTGGTCGACCGTCCAACTGCTCCAAACGGAGAAGATTGTTGGCTTCCACCGAGGTAACTCTAGGAAGACAGAGAAAAATATTAGTGTTAGGGGAAACTAAAACTAGCTTCAGGTTATTTTACGTGCAAATGCAAATAGTTAATATCTGAGATTTTTTATATTCACCTTAATAGATGGTGACCCCAGCTAGGAGCGAAGAGCAGCGAGGTTTCCCAGGTCTCGCCTTCCTTTCGTCCTTCTTCCAAACCAAGTAATTCGCCCGGATGTCGTAGCACATGGTTCCCTTCTTGATTTTGCTCCGGTAGCTCTCCTTCTGTTTCTCCTGTGCCTTGTCGATGTTCAGTCTCACCTTGATTGATAACAGGAATAAATGCAATTATATTTCGTATTACAAATACATTTCTTACATATCTCTTGGAGGGACAGAAAATAAATTAACAACGGACTATCATTTTCACCTGGTCGAAAACCTTTACATCCTTCTCAGTCCATGCCTGAAGGTGGTCCTCGAAGGCGTTATGATCTGATTTGACAACTTCCACCACAGCAGGTGGGGTTTCAGTGATCTGAAAGTACGTCATACAAAAATAGCAATAGACAAACAACAACACTAAGTCAATCATGGGTAAACTGTGGGTAGAAGATGTCCATCATCGCCATGGAGGTGGCCTCGCCAGTCTCGTCATTGATGGGTATCATACAAAACGAAAATCTCTTTTTGGTTCCAAGCACCCTTTTTAATGGGTTACAGAAGGGAATTTAGAGTCAAGCACATTCTCTTAATTTACTGACCTTAATGGGTATTGCCTCCACCCACTTGATAAAGTGATCGGTTGCCGTCAGACACCAGCTGTTGCCATTCCTGAATTTCGTGAAGGGTCCGATGAGGTCCACCCCTAACATTTAAAGTGGTCCGATGAGGTCCACCCCTAACATTTAAAGAGAAGATTACTTTATTCTTACCATATCTGTATCATACAGTATGTGTAACGATCGTCGTAATGTGGAAGAGAGGAGGACCAAATCGCAGCGTGGTATGTATCCATATTTATTTGAATACTCTTCAATACGAACAAAACAATAAACAGAACGAAACCAACGACGCTACAATCCTGAACTAGTGAACATAGAAAAAACAATGAACGCACGAACAGGAACCATCACCCACAAACAAACAGTGAAAACAGGCTACCTTAATATGGTTCCCAATCAGAGACAATGACAAACACCTGCCTCTGATTGAGAACCATATTAGGCCAAACAACAAACCTACACATAGAAACACATAACATAGACTACACCCACCCAGCTCACGTCCTGACCAACTAAACAAAGACTAAACAAAGGAAATAAGGTCAGGAACGTGACAGTATGCAGATTTTCATATTTGTCAGGACACACACACACACACACACATTCTATAATATTGAACTATGCTGTGGTGAAATAAAGCATCAATTATAAAACAACTTATTAGGGCAAAATTTGAATTGGGACACTTACCGATCACGTGCCTTAGTGAAACAACTTTGATGGGCTTCAACTCCGGCGCCACAGTCTTCCTCCTCTCAAACTTCTGGCAGGATAGAGAGGGTACTGACCTTTAAGCAAAAAGTGACAAATTAAAACATTGTGTGGTCTCTGATTTGACATTTATTGAAATCATAATAATTTCAGATATAATAGAATGTGATTGATAAACAAAAGGTTATTTAACTTGCCCAACATTCCACCTCCTTGACAATTCACCACCAGAAGAAGCGTCGGTTATTTTGGCAATCATGTGCTTCACTCCGAAATGGCCAACATGTATCTCGGTCAGCATGGCCTCCTTCTCCTCCTTAGTAAAAATCACTCTCCTGTGTGGATGGCCATCCTTCCCATGTTGGTACATAAGATTGCCTAATAAGTTGGAAGAGAAGAGTTGTTGAAATACTCTAAGTACATGTGCACTGCTGTCTTTATCTCTCTGTTTCTCTCTCTCCATCTCTCTCTCTCTCTGTCTTCCATTCTCTTCCCACCTCTCTCATCCTTTCTTTCACACTTTCTTCCTACACCCCCCCCCCCCCCCCCCTCACTGTCTAGCGAAGACACCTAGTTAAGGGCATTTGGAATTACCATCATTGCTTACACCTATCCATTTGATTGATTAGGATTCATTTATAGCTAGATACCTCAATATAACAGACAATCAGTTGAAGTCGGAATTTTACATACACTTAGTCATTAAAACTCGTTTTTCAACCAATCCCCAAACTGACAAGGTAAAACTCTGTCGTTCTGCCCCTGAGCAAGGCAGTTAACACACTGTTCCCCAGGTGCCGAAGATGTGGATGTCGATCTAGGCAGCCCCCTAAACCTCTCTGATTCAGAGGGGTTGGGTTAAATGCGTGAGACACATTTCAGTTGAATGCATTCAGTTGTACAACTGACTAGGTATCCCCCTTTCCTTTCCTATACGTGAGAGACCTACATGAAAAGTATGGCCTATACAGTTGAAGTCGGAACTTTGCATAAACTTAGGTTGGAGTCATTAAAACTCGTTTTTCAACCACCACAAATTTCTTGTTAACAAACTATACTTTTGGCAAGTCGGTTAGGACATCTGCTTTGTGCAGGACACAAGTAATTTTTCCAACAATTGTTTACTCAGGAAATAGACGTGTTCTGTCTCCTAGAGATGAATGTGCTTTGGTGCGAAAAGTGCAAATCAATCCCAGAACAACAGCAAAGGATCTTGTGAAGATGCTGGAGGAAACACGTACAAAAGTACCTATAAAGTACCTATATATCGACATAACCTGAAAGGAAGCACATCACGGAAGATGCCACTGCTCCAAAACCGCCATAAAAAAGCCAGACTACGGTTTGGAACTGCACATGGGGACAAAGATCATACTTTTGGAGAAATGTCCTCTGGTCTGATGAAACAAAAATCTATGAAACATTATGTTGGTCAGTAAAGGGGAAGCTTGCAAGCCGAAGAACACCATCCCAACCATGAAGCACGGGGGTGGCAGCATCATGTTGTGGGGGTGCTTTGCTGCTGGAGGGACTGGTGCACTTCACAAAATAGATGGCATCATGAGGTAGGAAAATTTTGTGGATATATTGAAGCAACATGTCAAGACATCAGTCAGGAAGTTAAAGCTTGGTCGCAAATGGGTCTTCCAAATGGACAATGACCCCAAGCATACTTCCAAAGTTGTGGCACAATGGCTTAAGGACAACAAAGTCAAGGTATTGGAGTGGCCATCACAAAGCCCTGACCTCAATCCTATAGAAAATTTGTGGGCAGAACTGAAAAAGCATGTGCGAGCAAGGAGGCCTACAAACCTGACTCAGTTACACCAGCTCTGTCAGGAGGAATGGGCCAAAATGTCACCCAACTTATTGTGGGAAGCTTGTGGAAGGCTACCAGGAACGTTTGACCCAAGTTAAACAATTTAAAGGCAATGCTACTAAATACTAATTGAGTGTATGTAATCTTCTGACCCACTGGGAATGTGATGATAGAAATAAAAGCTGAAATAAATCATTATCTCAACTATTATTCTGACATTTCACATTCTTAATATAAAGCGGTGATACTAACTGACCTAAAACAGGTAATTTTTACTCAGATTAAATGTCAGGAATTGTGAAAAACTGAGTTTAAATGTATTTGGCTAAGGTATATGTAAACTTCTGACTTCAAATGTAGTTATACTTGTGTCAAACACAAAGTTGACATCCTAACTGACTTTCCAAAACTATAGTTCGTTAACATGACATTTGTGGAGTGGTTGAAAAACGAGTTTAAATGACTCCAACCTCAGTGTATGTAAACTTCCGACTTCAACTGTAAATCAGTGGAGGCCTCCTCCATGCTTCACGATGGGAACCACACATGTGTAGATCAACCGTTCACCTACTCTGCATCTGACAAGGACACGGCGGTTGGAACTAAAAATCACAAATTGGACTCATCAGACCAAAGGACAGATTTCCACCGGTCTAATGTCCATTGCTAACGTTAGCTACCTAGCTTTAACTGTTATTGTTGCTGTCTGTTTGTATGTAGCTTGCACTTCAATGGCATCCCTCGAGGATATTTTATTTTATCTATCCAACATATGTGACGACCTGGCATGTCTTCACTGACATGTTCAACCTGTCCCTGACTGAGTCTGCAATACCAACATGTTTCAAGCAGACCACCATAGTCCCTGTCCCCAAGAACACTAAGGTAACCTGCATAAATGACTACCGACCCGTAGCACTCACGTCTGTAGCCATGACGTGCTTTGAATGGCTGGTCACCATTATCCCAGAAACCCTAGACACAATCCATTTTGCATACCGCCCCAACAGATCCACAGATAATGAAATCTTTATTGCACTCAACAATGCCCTTTCCCACCTGGACAAAAGAACACCTATGTGAGAATGCTATTCATTAACTATAGCTCAGCGTTGAACACTATAGTGCCCTCAAAGCTCATCACTAAGCTCAGGACCCTGGGACTAAACACCTCCCTCTGCAACTGGATCCTGGACTTCCTGACGGGCCGCCTCCAGGTGGTAAGGGTAGGTAACAACACGTCCGCCATGCTGATCCTTAACACGGGGGCCCCTCAGGGGTGCATGCTCAGTTCTTTCCTGTACTCCCTGTTCACTCATGACTGCATGGCCATGCACGACTCCAACACCATCATTAAGTTTGCCGATGACACAACAGTGGTAGGCCTGATCACTGACAACGATGAGACAGCCTATAGGGAGGAGGTCAGAGACCTGGCCGTGTGGTGCCAGGACAACAACCTCTCCCTCAACGTGATCAAGACAAAGGAGATGATTGTGGACTACAGGAAAAGGAGGACCGAGCATGCCCCCATTCTCATCAACAGGGCTGTAGTGGAGCAGGCTGAGAGTTTCAAGTTCCTTGGTGTCCACATCAGCAACAAACTATCATGGTCCAAACACACCAAGACAGTCGAAAATAGGGTACCAAAAAAACATATTCCCCCTCAAGAGACTGAAAATATTTGGCATGGGTCCTCAGATCCTCAAAAGGTTCTACAGCTACACCATCGAGAGCATCCTGACTGGTTGCATCACTGCCTGGTACTGCAACTGTTCGGCCTCCGACCGCAAAGCGCTACAGAGGGTAATGCGTACGGCCCAGTACATCACTGGGGCCAAGCTTCTTGCCATCCAGGACCTCTATACCAGGCGGTGTCAGAGGAATGCCCTAAACATTGTCATAGGCTCCAGCCACCCTAGTCATAGACTGTTCTCTCTGCTACTGCACGGCAAGCGATGCCAAGTCTAGGTACAAGAGGCTTCTAAACAGCTTCTGCCCCCAAGACATAAGACTCCTGAACATCTGATCAAATGGCTACCCAGACTGTTTGCATTGCCCCCACCCACCTCCCTCTTTTACGCTCCTGCTACTCTGTTTATTATCTATGCATAGTCACTTTAATAAATCTACCTACATGTACATATTACCTCAATTGCCTCGACTAACCGGTGCCCCCGCACATTGTCTCTGTACCGGTACCTCCTGTATATAGCCTCGCTATTGTTATTTTACTGCTGCTCTTTAATTATTTGTTACTTTTATTTATTATTTGTATTGGTATTTTTCTTAAAACTGCATTGTTGGTTAATTAAGGGCTTGTAAGCAAGCATTTCACTGTAAGGTCTACACCTGTGTTATTCGGCGCATGTGACAAATAAAATTTGATTTGATTTGTGTCCAAACATTTCATTGGTACTGTATTTTGAGAGCAGCTGCTGGAAAACACATTTGTTTATTCAGAAAACAGAAGGGGGAGAGACTTTCAGAACAAACGTGTCACGATCGTGTGGAGGAGAGACGGACCAAAACGCAGCATGTGGAAAATAAGCCATCTTCTTTTAATATTGAAGAAGGCAAAACGAAACAAAACACTTACAAACTACCAAAACAATAAACGACCGTGAAGCTAATAAACGTAGTGCACACACACATGCTACAAACGTTCAGACATAGACAATTCCCCACAACAAACTAAAGCCTATGGCTACCCTAAATATGGCTCCCAATCAGAGACAACAGAAACCAGCTGTCTCTAATTGGGAACCCATTCAGGCAACCATAGACTTTCCTAGACAACTACACACAACATAGACACTGCTAGACAACTATACTAAACATAAACCCAACTACTCTAAATAAACCCCCTAAACCTTACAATCACCCTGGACACTACAAAACCCACATAAATACCCATGTCACACCCTGACCTAACTAAAATAATAAAGAAAACAAAGAATACTAAGGCCAGGGCGTGACAAAACGGGTGAGATTTAATCAGGATTTTCCCTGTATGAAGTCATTTTTCTGATAAAACTGTTATTTCCCCCAATCTGTACTAACTGTTTCCATGGCAACCTGGCTGCCGTCAGCCAGCTGTCCAAAGTAAGATAGTGTGGCAAATTGGAAAATAGTTCTATAAATTCCCAGTATGATCCCATAGATTACCAGCTGTGGTGTAATGTGTACCTGAAAGTTATTGCCACTATTTACTGTATCTAATTCAAGATGGCATCCACACATCAGCAGAGAATCATCAGCTCAGTGACAGAGAGGACATGTGCTTAACCAGCATTAAAAAGAAGAGACCAGACGATGGCTTGTTTGGTGGGAAAAACTCTGAAACTAGTATATACTGTAAATCAAAATATACGAGGTCATAGCAATCAATCATACACTGTAATCCCACACTGACATGATTTTTTCAGAGCAGTGCAACAATTCTCACTTTCTTGATGCAACATACAATTTACTAAACAAGTTTCATTCCATTTTAGTGGAAATGGAATCGGTTTCTGATTTTATTCCATTATGTTTGCCTTGTTTGGTGAAAGTGAGCGGCACAGGTTAGTGTGGATGACTGCTATGCTATAAGCAACATGATGTCATGTAGTGGATCTGATGTACAGTATTCTCAGAATACATCAACATCTTGTGTCATGCATACTGTTTACCCTCCTGGCTGTGTTCTGTAAGTGTTACCTTTAGAGATGGCATCATCTGTAAAGGATACACGTGGTCCCGTGTGGCTCAGTTGGTAGAGCATGGCGCTTGCAACGCCAGGGTTGTGGGTTCAATTCCCACGGGGGGACCAGGGTTCAATTCCCACGGGGGGACCAGGATGAATATGTATGAACTTTCCAATTTGTAAGTCGCTCTGGATAAGAGCATCTGCTAAATGACTTAAATGTAAATAAACAGCCTGCCTATGACATATAAGCCCTGTTTACATGCCTGTCCCCAAGGCAGGGTCCAGGTGGCATACTGCATACACTCTGCCTGATATTGATGCTTAGTCATGATCTTGTAGTAGCCTTCATACAGTGCACACTCAGTTCAGTTCATTGATGTGATATTGATGCACATAAACTACAATTCCGCTTAAACCATGTGGAAATTATGACCACAGCCATATAATTGCTAAGGAGAAGACTTTTCCATAATGTTGCATTCTGTTTTAAGACAGGACAATGTTCATATCCTTGCTCTACGCTTTTTTTCAATAGTGTCTAATAAGTTACCATGACAACTAGAGAGTAGAGAGCATTGGCCTGGTTAAACTATCCAAGGCACTTGCCAACTAGTTTCCCACTCTCTCCCACCAATGATGACTTTTTCGAGTTATACGGTAGGTTTCATACCACGGGTTACCAACATATTCAAATAAATATTGACATATTTTAGACCTTGTCTCAAGCCTATCAACACCGTGCCAATATATCTTCCAAACACTGACTTCTTGGGCATTATCACTTGAGTAAAGACACCAACCATGGTGTTAACTGGTAAGAATTGATAGCATTAGTCAGAGATGCCACCAGTTAACTTCTCATTTTCTTCAAACAATCAGCATTTGGTCCTCCAGCAGCAATAGGCAGACATTGAGCGGGTCGAACATTGCTCTTTCTCATGGATCTCATTTACTCAGGGAAGTGTAAACTTAATTTTCTATAAAAACTACATGTTCTGTATAAAATAATAAAATAAAAGTACTAACAAAGAAACAAAGACAGGAGGAAGAAGAATGAAAAAAAAAGTAAAATCATACATTGAAATCATACATTGAAATCATACATTGAAAGCATCTTTATATAAGTGTGTCTTAAGCAGGGATTTAAAAAGAGATACTGAATCTGCAAGTCTAGACTTCTCTTGCAAACCATTCCAAAGTCTGATCATGTGAGGCTTGACTTTTCTGATACCATTCTAATAACTTGATCCCCAGTCAAAGCCTCCTCTTCTCTTGTTCTTGTGCTTCGCCCCAGAGGGTGTAAAAGTGTGGACTGACTGCATCTTTCTCTGTGTGATAGGATAGCCTGTCTCTTTGCCAGAGGCAACGCTTCACATGGTGATTCAGAAGCTCATCAACCGGCTCTGTCTGTCGTCTGAGTGGCCACACTCATCATGATGACAGCCAGGACAGAGGATATGCCAGAAAATCACCCATCATCTCCTCTTCAACTCTCGTGGATAGAAAATTAAGTAGGCAGAATGTCAAACATGCCATTAATTGTAGCACACAAACAAAATATGAAATGCTAAATATAAGCAGAAATATTTAGACAAGAGCTGTACAATCTCTTTCTTATGTTGAAGATCTTCCAGATTGAAGTCTCTCTTATTGATCTTGTTTTTTAAGGGTAGACCGTTTTCATGGGAAATGGCTGTTAGAAAAAGACCAGTGTAATGAAAGATTGGAGTAATTTTGTCTCAGCTTGTGCCTTTCATTATAGCAGGCATCATGTCATGTCTGTTAATAAAGGGATGTGCTTGGGAAACCATCCCTGGACCATACAGCTGCAGAAGAAACACCAGAGGAATTATGGAAAATTATCCAAATGGGTAAGGCTCCCCCAATTGTATCCACTTTTTGTGTGAGAGTCACATTGAAGAGCTAAAAGAGATATTAGGGAGATTGTAGATACTTCACATGAACACAGCATTTTGGCCATCAGCCACCAGAGAATCGGTCTTCAATCTAAATGATGGAAGGTGATGTACACTTAGGGGGATGTATAGATTAACATAACCACACAAGAGCGAGCAGTTCAGTGTCACGATGCTTGCTGCATCAGCATCAGTTTTCTTCTGTAGCATCACAAAGTTCAAAGAGCCCAGGTTTGTTTCTTTGTGCAGGTATGAAACATCCAGGGCTGGTTCATGAGCTTGGAATACATTTTCTTTATTTTTTACTCACATAAACTACAAAGGACTTTAAATGGGAGAGGAGCAGAGGCATTAATCCCATATTGGGCACGGGGGCACGTGCCCCTCAGATTTAAACATGTTCATATTTTATAATGTTTTTGTTAAATCTGTTGTTGTTGTTTCTCTGTAATACTACTAGCCACCAAGCAATTTTATGAAGTTGTTTTTAACTAGCCCGGATAGGTTCCCAATCTCCCAAGAGGCCATTTCAGGCTATCAATTAAGTTAGAGTAGCTATCTTGTCTAACTATCTAAGCTGGCATAACTGCTGGCAAGGTTGGTAGACTTTAGAAAAGCAAGCAATTACTAAATACGTCTCACATTCCTTTCAATCTTTTATCTAGATTTTAGCAGAGATGCAGAGAAAGAAGCATATTTTGTTTCTTTAAAAAATAACCACCAGTCAGGAGGATACAGACAGACAGCTCAAGAGGTATGCTAGAAACAGTGCACTCGGGATAGTATTCAGACCCCTTCCCTTTTTCCACATTTTGGGGAGCGTCGCTGGACAGCTATTTTCAGGTCTCTCCAGAAATGTTTGATCGGGTTCAAGTCCGGGCTCTGGCTGGGCCACTAAAGGACATCTCGAAGCCACTCCTGCTTTGTCTTGGCTGTGTGTTAAGGGTTGTTGTCCTGTTGGAAGGTGAACCTTCACCCCAGTCGGAAGTTCTGAGTGCTCTGGAGCAGATTTTCATCAAGGATCTCTCTGTACTTTGCTCCGATCATCTTTCCCTCGATCCTGAACAGAAAAACATCCTCACAGGATGATAATGCCACCACCATGCTTCACCGTAGGGATGGTGCCAGGTTTCCTCCAGACCTGACGCTTGGCATTCAGGCCAATCTTGGTTTCATCAGACCAGAGCATCTTGTTTCTCATGTTCTGAGAGTCCTTTAAGTACCTTTGGGCAAACTCCAAGTGGGCTGTCATGTGCCTTTTACTGAGGAGTGGCTTCCGTCTGGCCACTCTACCATAAATACCTGATTGGTGGAATGCTGCATAGATGGATGTCCTTCTGGAAGGTTCTCCCATCTCCACAGAGGAACTCTGTTGCTCTGTCAGAGTGGCCATTGAGTTCTTGGTCACCTCCCTGACCAACCCCCGACTGCTCAGTTTGGCCATTTTTTGGTACCCTTCCCCAGATCTGTGCCTCGACACAATCCTGTCTCGGAGCGCTACGGAATTCCTTTGACCTCATGGATTGGTTTTGCTCTGACATGCAATGTCAACTGTGGGACCTTATGTAGATAGGAGTGTGCCTTTCCAAATCATGTCCAATCAATTGAATTTACCACAGGTGGGCTCTAATCAAGTTGAAGAAAAAGCTCAAGGTTTTTTAAATGGAACCAGGATGCACCTGAGCTCAATTTTGAGTCTCATAGCAAAGGGTCTGAATACTTATGTAAATAAGATTTTTCAGTTTATTTTTTTAATACATTTGCAAACATTTCTAAAAAACAGTTTTTGCTTTGTTGTTATGGGGGTATTGTGTGTAGGTTGCTGAGGACCCTGAGACCAAACACCTCCCTCTGCAACTGGATCCTGGACTCTCTAACGGGCTGCCCCCAGGTGGCAAGGGTAGGCAACAACACATCAAATCAAATCAAATTTATTTATATAGCCCTTCGTACATCAGCTGATATATCAAAGTGCTGTACAGAAACCCAGCCTAAAACCCCAAACAGCAAGCAATGCAGGTGTAGAAGCACGGTGGCTAGGAAAAACTCCCAAGAAAGGCCAAAACCTAGGAAGAAACCTAGAGAGGAACCAGGCTATGAGGGGTGGTCAGTCCTCTTCTGGCTGTGCCTGGTGGAGATTATAACAGAACCTGGCCAAGATGTTCAAATGTTCATAAATGACCAGCATGGTCAAATTATAATAATCACAGTAGTTGTCGAGGGTGCAACAAGTCAGCACCTCAGGAGTAAATGTCAGTTGGCTTTTCATAGCCAATCATTGAGAGTATCTCTACCGCTCCTGCTGTCTCTAGAGAGTTGAAAACAGCAGGTCTGGGACAGGTAGCACGTCCGGTGAACAGGTCAGGGTTCCATAGCCGCAGGCAGAACAGTTGAAACTGGAGCAGCAGCACGGCCAGGTGGACTGGGGACAGCAAGGAGTCATCATGCCAGGTAGTCTTGAGGCATGGTCCTAGGGCTCAGGTCCTCCGAGAGAGAGAAAGAAAGAAAGAAAGAAAGAAAGAAAGAAAGAAGAAAGAAAGAAAGAAAGAAAGAAAGAAAGAAAGAAAGAAAGAAAGAAAGAAAGAAAGAAAGAGAGAGAGAGAGAGAAAGAGAGAATTAGAGAGAGCATACTTAAATTCACACAGGACACCAGATAAGACAGGAGAAATACTCCAGATATAACAGACTGACCCTAGCCCCCCGACACATAAACTACTGCAGGATAAATACTGGAGGCTGAGACAGGAGGGGTCAGGAGACACTGTGGTCCCATCCGACGATACCCCCGGACAGGGCCAAACAGGCAGGATATAACCCCCCCCACTTTGCCAAAGCACAGCCCCCACACCACTAGAGGGATATCTTCAACCACCAACTTACCATCCTGAGACAAGGCCGAGTATAGCCCACAAAGATCTCCGCCATGGCACAACCCAAGGGGGGGCGCCACCCCATCCGCCACACTGACCCTCAACACAGGGACCCCTCAGGGGTGCGTGCTTAGTACCTTCCTGTGCTCCCTGTTCACCCACGACTGCGTGCCCATGCACGACTCCAACACCATCATTAAGTTTGCTGATGACACAACTGTGGTAGGGCTGATCACCGACGACGATGAGACAGCCTATAGGGAGAAAGTCAGACCTGGCAGTGTGGAGACTGAAAAGATTTGGCATGGGTACCCAGGTCCTCAAAAAGTTCTACAGCTGCACCATCGAGAGCATCCTGATTGGTTGCATCATCGCCGGGTATGGCAACTGCTAGGCATCTGAATGTAAGGCGCTACAGAGGGTAATGCATATGGCCGAGTACATCACTGGGGCCATGCTTCTGCCAACCAGGACCTATATACTAGGGGGTGTCAGAGGAAAGCCCCGAAATAAAGACTCTACTAACCCAAGTCATAGACTGTTCTCTCTGCTACCACACGGCAAGCGGTACCAGAATGCCAAGTCTTGGACCAAAACGCTGAACAATTAATAAAATGGCCACCCGGGCTATTTACATTGACAACCCCCCCCCCCCATTTGATTTTACACTGCTGCTACTCGCTGTTTATTATCTATGCATAGTCACTTTACCCCTACCTACATGTACAAATTACCTCAACTAACCTGTACCCCCGCACATTGACTCGGTACCGGTACCCCCTGTATATAGCCTTGTTATTGTTATTTTATTGTGTTACTTTCTATAATTTTTTACTTTCATTTATTTGGTAAATATTTTCTTAACTCTTTATTGAACTGCATTGTTGGATAAGTTCTTGTAAGTAAGGATTTCATGGAAAGGTCTACATTTGTTGTATTTGGCGCATGTGACAAATAAAGTTTGATTTGATTTGGTGCCAGGACAACAACCTCTCCCTCAACATCAGAAAGACAAAGGAGCTGATCTTGGACTACAGGAAACGGAAGGCTGAGCAAGCCCCCATTCACATCGAGGGGGCTGTAGTGGCGTGGGTCGAGAGCTTAAAGTTCCTCGGTGTCCACATCACTAAGGATCTATTATGGTCCACACACACCAACACAGTCATGAAGAGGGCACGACATTGCCTCTTCCCCCTCAAGAGGCTGAAAATATTTGTCATGGGCCCTCAGATCCTCAAAAAGTTATACAGCTGTACCATTGAGAGCATCTTGACTGGTTGCATCGCCACTTGGTATGGCAACTGCTTGGCATCCGACCGCAAGGCACTACAAAGGCAGTGCGTATGGCCCAGTACATCACTTGGGCCGAGCCACCTGCCATCCAGGACATCTATACCAGGCGGTGTCAGAGGAAGGCCCTAAAACTCCAGCCACCCAAGTTGTAGATCGTTTTCTTTGTTACCACACGACAGGCAGTACCGATGCACCAAGTCTGGAACTAACAGGACCCTGAACAGCTTCTACCCACAAGCCATAAGACTGCTAAAAAAGTAAGTTTTAAATAGTTCACCAAACAGCTACCTGGAATCTTAGTTTTTCTTGGTACTTTTTAAGTATATCCAATTGATAGTTACAGTCTTGTCCCATCGCTGCAACTCCTGTACGGACTCGGGAGAGGCGAAGTTCGAGAGCGATGCATCCTTCAAAACACAACCCTGCCAAGCCGCACTGCTCACTTAACCCAGAAGCCAGCCGCACCGATGTGTCAGAGGAAACACTGTATACCTGGCGACCGTAGTCAGCATGCATGCATGCGCCCAGCCCGCCACAAGGACATCCCGGCCGGCCAAACCCTCCCCTAACCCGGCCGATGCTGGGCCAATTGTCCACCACCTCATGGGTCTCCCGGTCATGGCGACACAGCCTGGGATCAATCCCGGGTCTGTAGGGATGCCTCTAGCACTGCAATGCAGTGCAGTGCATTAGACCGCTGCGCCACTTGGGAGGCTACCCGGACTATCTTAATTGACCCTTTTTGCACTAACCTTTTTGACTCATCACATATGCTTCTGCTACTGTTTATTATCTGTCCTGTTGAATAGTCACTTTATTCCTAGTTGTATGGACATACTGTATCTACCTCAATTACCTCATACCCCTGCACATCAACTCAGTACCGATACCCAGTGTATATAGCCAAGTTATCGCTACTCATTGTGTATTTCTTGTTACTTTTATTATTACCTTTTATTACTTTTCTATTATTTCTCTGTTTCATTTTTTTCTCTGTTTCTCTGCATTGTTTGGAAGGCCCCGTAAGTAAGCATTTCACTGTTAGTCTACACCTGTTGTTTACGAAGCATGTGACGAATACAATTTGATTTTAATTGATTTGCCACAGTGACTGACCTTTCGCTGGTGAGTGAATTGAATCATCCACAGAGCCTATTTATACGGAGAGGAGCACATTATTAATTTGATAATACCTCCTGTCAACTCCCCTGGGTTCTGATTAAATCATGGAATGCCTTGACCTTCCAGATCAGATCGTCAACAGAATAAAGGCGATTGCAAACTAGGTTCTGTTTGCTCCTAGCAGAACATGGCTAGGTGTAAGTGCATGACTGTGCTTGCATACTCCCTTAAAGACTTTCGCTAACATTTGAGCAGAGTTGAGTAGCCTGCTTCCTAAAAATAGCTAGCTAGCTACCTGGACCTTGCTACCAAACGTTGACATCGGTTTTACTAACGGGAAGGCTATGTTCTTTCTCTGACAAAATGTTGTTTGATCAAAAAGTTGCACAGATCTTAAGCTTAGTTGGTTGGCTTGCTTTCTTTGCATGAGTATGCTTCTAGGCTAGCAGCCAGTCAAGAATCCCGTCCACACCCCTACAGTTGGCCAATCACTGATGAAGGGACTACCGAACTTCGACGTGCCTCAAGAAAAAGTTGCATTCCCCTGCTCAGACGTTGATAGATCAACCAATGGTGGCGTGCTGTGTGCTGTGTACTCTTTTTGTCTCCTCTTATAAGGTGGAGAGCGTTGGATCAGTAACCAGTAACAAAAAGATCGCTGATTCAAATCCCCGAGCCCACTCGTTGAAAAATCTGTCGATGTGTGCTTGAGCAAGGCATTTAACCCTAATTGCTTGTGTAAGTCGCTTGTGGCGGATGAATCAGAATTAGTTGGGTAACATAAATAATTTATATGTTTTATTTGCATAATATGCTTATGTGAGATACTTGTCATTAGAATGTATCCTTTTGGACTATAGTGTTGGCAGTTGCACTTTTCCCTAAGCTGGGGCTCAGTCACTTGGGGCCCAGAGAGGGGAGAGGTCAGGCTTGTCTTTCACATGGCCCTGGTGCTATGCAGAATATCAGAAAGGGAAGAGGACAGAATGGAACATTGTCTTCATATGTGAATGTGTCTTTACCTATTTTTAAACAATGTGAAAGGATGGCGTGAATAATGGGGAACCAATTACTTGTCTCCACAATGTCTGTGCGCCAGTCACTCCCTCCTTTTCCCATTGGGGGGAGGTGTATGGCAATGTCTGGAAACATTGTATGTCCTCTCTGATCTTACACTTATCCTGGGATAGTGTATGACCTAGAGGCTCACTCCCCTCAGTGAGCTTGTCCAGGAGTGGGGTCAAGAGGGGGTTCACTTGAGATGGGAGTATCTAGTTGATAATTGATATATGCCATTGGATGAGTTGGTGTTTTTGTACTATGAAGTACCAGGAACGAGATTAGAACCTCGTCTGAGGGACCAAACTGAAAGATAATTTATAGCGAATGTTATCTGGCTAAGGGATACTCCTTTCTCAAGAAAAAGTATTTCTTTGTGAACTCTTCCTAAGATCTGTGATTCGTTATATAAGTTGAGAGGGTGTATCTTGGCTATAAAAGATCTTTGTACTTCTCTGTTGGTACTTTTCAATGGTTCATTAGAAATAGTGAATTGTTGAGAGTCAAATGCTATTGCAAAGCTTATTATTATTAAAGATGTAGTTTAAGTGTAACTCTGACTGGTGTGTAGTTTGTAACTCTCCTCATTTGGTAAAGCAGAAATATGCCACCACACACTCTGGACAAGCGCTTCTGCTAAATTATTCAAATGTAAATCTTCTTTGCATAATGATGGACTCTGATTGGAATTCTCTCATCTTGCATGGCTAGCCTTGTATCACAATCCAAAGCCATCCTACAGCTTCCATTTCAATATTGATCAGCCTGGACTACTGAGGAGAGATGTAGCACTGCAGGAGAGGAGAAATGCATCATGGGAGTTACTTGACAAATGAGAAGGACAAACATTGTGACATAAAGGTTATAGTTCAGCTGTGACGTGGAAGACATTGTGTGTTTGTCTCTAAATGGAGGAGTCAGTTGTGTTATTCTCTTCTTTCAGCTGAAAGAGGTAGCAGCAGGGCATTGGCCAGTCTAAATGCCATGTCTGCCCATGCCAAGGCTCACCGACAGTGCACAGTGACAGCTTTATAATGGCAGCGATAGCATGGAACTATTAAGTCACCCTCAATAGTCACATCTAAATGCTGGCACACAATGCCTGTTGTCCTGTTGTCAATCCAGTAGAGCAGCGAAGCTCCACAGACAATGAGCACATCATCGCTGTGTGTGTGTCTGTGTGCGGAGATAACAAAGCGGTGTATCTCACATGGACACTCTCAGCCAGGCTCCGTCTCTCCACACCCCGCTAGGCTTCTCTCCTCCCCAGCCATCTAGGGCTCTGATCAAAAGTACTGTACTATGTAGGGAATATGGTGCCATTTGGGACACAGTCCTAGTCTCTCTTTAGTCACCAACATCAAGGTGTTCTGAATGTAAAAATTAACATATAGTGAGAGGGATTGGACTGTTACGTAAAATAACAGTTTACCTACTATATAATTTAGATACACTTTAATGCTAAGACTGGAAGTTTATTGCCATACAGTTGACACTCAAAGTGCATTTTCCATACATAAGTGTCCCAATGTTTGTCATCATGCACCATAGGTATTTTCCCAGAATTATAGCCATGTAAACAATCATAGCTTGTGAGAGGGTTGGAGTGGTACACATAATACATTTTCATTCACAAAATGTGTAGTCATCATTTGTCTTAATAGACCTTAAAACAACAGTTGAGCAAAAGGGGATTTGAATCACCAGACCAGTTAACCACAATATTGTAAATTATCTGGTCCTATTTTGCATGCTTCCTCAGGTTTACGTTACATAAAAAGACTGCCACAGTAACTGACCTTTTGCTGGAGAGAGAACAGAATTGTCCACTGAGCCTATTTATATGGAGGACAGCTCATTATTAATATGTTAATACCTCCTGTCAATTCCCCTTGGGTTCTGATTAAATAATGTAATGACTTGACCTTCCGGAGCAGCCACCATCAACAAAATAAGGGTTAACCTATTTGAGAAAGTTGTTTAATTTTAATTATACTTATCACCAGGACAGTGCTTCATACATCTTTTAATGTCAAGCTTTTTATTTTCATGCCACTGAACATAAATAATTCTGTTGAATTTGTTTGTGCATCCCAAATGGCACCCTGTTGCCTACATAGGGCACTTCTGCTGATCAGAGTTCTCTGGTTCTATAGAAGTGTGGGTTGTTAAGCAACAAAACCGATGCAGGTGCAACTCTTGGGGCAAAAAAGACAGGGTTGGCTTAGAATCAAAGGATGTTGACAACATGAAAACTATATTCCCTCTCCAAATATTTATTGAAAACATAAATACATTTGCACAATGAGCACGTGTTGTCTCTCAAATACATCGTTACAGTTGTTGGTTAGCTAGCTAGCGAATGTTAGCCATATTAGAATAGACATGACATGAGTCAAAACCAGGGCCTAAAATGTACTTTTTGGTTCTGTCACGGCCGATGCTGGAAGAAGACCAAGGTGCAGCGTGGTGAGCGTACATTTTCCTTTTTATTTGAACGTCGCCAACTAAACAATACAAAAGCGTGCCGCTTAACAGGGCTATGAAGCCTCTAACTTAGTTAACTACCCACACTGAAAGGAGGGGGAAAAGGGCTACCTAAGTATGATTCCCAATCAGAGACAACGATAGACAGCTGTCCCTGATTGAGAACCATACCCGGCCAAAACATAGAAATAAAGAAACAGAAAACAAAGCATAGAATGCCCACTCCAAATCACACCCTGACCAAACCAAATAGAGACATAAAAAGGCTCTCTAAGGTCAGGGTGTGACAGGTCCACCAGCCACTGTGGCAAGTAGATGGAAAATCTACCAGCCACTCATATTTTTTACCAGCCAAAATATAGATTTTTTGCCATAATTATCAAAAGAAATCACAAAAACTGATGATCATGCTTAATGTTCCTAACACAAAAAATGTATTAGTAAGAAGTAATGTGATTGGTATATTGCTAAATTTAATTTAAAAAATGTGTGACCTATCTTTTAACCAAAATATCAGATGAGACTGTCACGTTCCTGACCTTATTTTCCTTTGTTTAACTTTGTTTAGTTGGTCAGGACGTGAGCTGGGTGGGTAGTCTATGTTATGTGTTTCTATGTGGGGTTAAATGTGTTGCCTGATATGGTTCTCAATTAGAGGCAGGTGTTTGACGTTTCCTCTAATTGAGAACCATATTAAGGTAGGCTGTTCTCACTGTTTGTTTGTGGGTGATTGTTCCTGTGTCTGTTGCACCACACGGGACTGTTTCGTTTGTTCGTTCGTTTGGCTAGTCTTTCCTGTTCGTGCGTTCTTCGTGTCTATATGTAAGTTCTCAAGTTCAGGTCTGTCTACGTCGTTTGTTGTTTTGTAGTTTGTGTAAGAGTTTTCGTGTTTCGTCTTTCTTTAATAAATTCATTATGTCTACATTCAACGCTGCATTTTGGTCCGACCCTTACTCCTCCTCCTCATCCGAGGAGGAGGCATTAGACAGCCGTTACAGAGACAACATGTTCAGCTGCCACTTTAAGATAGGACGTAACCGTGGTAACGGTTAAGTGTGTCTGTTCGCTATCAGTTGTAACAGCAGACTCAAACTAACATCGACTAACAACCGACCTTGAAAACAAAACAAGGCACAGAGGCTTGCGAAAGTATTCACCCAAGTATTGGCATTTTTCCTATTTTGTTGCCTTACAACCTGGAATTAAAATATATTTTTGGGGGGTTTGTATCATTTGATTTATACAACATGCCTACCACTTTGAAGATGCAAAATATATTTGTGTGTGAAACAAACAAGAAATTACACAAACTGAAAACTTGAGAGTGCATAACTATTCACCCCCCCAAAGTCAATACTTTGTAGAGCCACCTTTTACAGCTGCAATTACAGCTGCAAGTATCTTGGGGTATGTCTCAATAAGCTTGGCACATCTAGCCACTGAGATTTTTGCCCATTCTTCAAGGTAAAACTGCTCCAGTTCCTTCAAGTTGGATAGGTTCCGCTGGTGTACAGCAATCTTTAAATCATACCACAGATTCTCAATTGGATTGAGGTCTGGGTTTTGACTAGGCCATTCCAAGACATTTAGATTTTCCCCCTTAAACCACTCAAGTGTTGATTTAGCAGTATGCTTAGGGTCATTGTCCTGCTGGAAGGTAAACCTCTGTCCCAGTCTCAAATCTCTGGAAGACTGAAACAGGTTTCCCTCAAGAATTTCCCTTTATTTATGGTGATCCATCATTCCTTCAATTCTGACCAGTTTCCCAGTCCCTGCCGATTAAAATTGGGGGGATGGGGTCTTGGGCGGATGAGAGGTGTTGGGTTTGCGCCAGACATAGCGTTTTCCTTGATGGCCAAAAAGCTCAATTTTAGTCTCATCTGACCAGAGTACTTTCTTCCATATGTTTGGGGATGCCTTTTGGCGAACACATGCCTTTTGGCGAACACCAAACAGGTTTGCCTATTTTTTTCCATAAAGCCCAACTCTGTGGAGTGTACGGCTTAAAGTGGTCCAATGAACAGATACTCCAATCTTTGCTGTGGAGTTTACAGCTCCTTCAGGGTTATCTTTGGTCTCTTTGTTGCCTCTCTGTTTAATACCCTCCTTACCTGGTCCGTGAGTTTTGGTGGGCGGCCCTCTTTTGGCAGGTTTGTTGTGGTGCCATATTCTTTCCATTTTTTAATAACAGATTTAATGGTGCTCCGTGGGATGTTCAAAACTTCGGATTCTTTTTATAACCCAACCCTGATCTGTACTTCTCCACAACTTTGTCCCTGACCTGTTTGGAGAGCTCCTTGGTTGTCTTCATAGTGCCGCTTGCTTGGTGGTGCCCCTTGCTTAGTGGTGTTGCAGACTCTGGGGCCTTTCAGAACATATACTGAGATCATGTGACAGATCATGTGACACAGGTGGACTTTATTTAACAAATGATGTGACTTCTGAAGGCAATTGGTTGCACCAGATCTTATTTAGGGGCTTCATAGTAAAGGGGGTGAATACATATGCACGCACCATTTTTCCGCAATTTTTTTTGTCGAATTTTTTGAAACGTTATTTTTTTCATTTCACTTCACCAATTTGGACTATTTTGTGTATGTCCATTACATGAAATCAAAATCAAAATCAATTTAAATTACAGGTTGTAATGCAACAAAATAGGAAAAACGGCAAAAGGGGTGAATTCTTTTGCAAGGCACTGTAAATAGCCAAGAAATACAAGGATAAAGTCTCACTTCGTAGACTTTCGAGTGAATTAAACCAACTTTTAAGCCTGTGCACAGCGCCTCCAAAAATGATTTTTGTAATTTTATTTAACCTATATTTAACTAGGCAAGTCAGTTAAAGAACAAATTATTTTTTACAATGACGGCCTACCCCGTCATTATAATATATCAGCACTGTGCACAAAGCTTCCTAGCCAGGCAGTGTTGCTGCGTGAGGTGGGTTATAGATTAGTATTTCTTTGTGTGATTAGCAGCTGTGAAACAAAACGACAGAAATAAACAGCCACTGCAGCATTTTTCTGCTATAAATCACAACTCGCACAAGTCCTCAAACTTTACTTTTTACCCGCAAATGTAAGGCTCACACTGCAGACCCCTGCTAATTGTCCACCCACCTATGTGGCTGGTGAAATAGACATTCTTACCCGCCAATATCTGAATCTACCCGCATTTGATGGGTGTTAATTTTATGCACTGGTAAAAACACTTCAAAACAAGACATGGTATCAATAACAAGATACACGGAGCTTTGGTTAAGGGGAAGGAAGGGGAATCTGAAAATTATTCATGTGAATATGCTGCATGCAAGAGCTGGCAGACTACTGGAGGAGTGTTCAATGCTTGATTTTTTTTCTCTCAAAATAATCTATATAAAAATCTTGACTCCATAGATACACTTCTCTAATCATACAAGCATATGGTGGTAAAACAACAACAAAGAAACAGATGTTTTATTGTCACATACACCAGATAGGTGCAGTGAAATGTGTCATAAGGGTCAGTCAGAAGAGTATGGTGCCCCTGGAGCAAATTAGGGTTAAGTGCCTTGCTCAAGGGCACATCGCCAGATTTTTCACCTTGTGTATTCGAACTAGTGACCTTTCAGTTACTGGCCCACACCCTAAACGCTAAGCTACCTGCCACCCATATAACACAGGGCCACAGGTCGCAGAGCTGTTTTACTGCCCATTTCATTTTGCGTAACTAGTTAAAATAACACATTGTACTCTTTGTGACTGGCCCCTCAGATCCCTCACAATGATTCCTTCAAAGTTTTCCCGCAATTCCTGATAGCCGTCAGTCATTTCCGGGCCGAGTGAGTGTGGCAAAGCGGGGGATGTGACAGAGACTACTTCAATGTGGAGATTTATATCAGGGCCTCATTGATCCTTAAGGTCCAGTACAGGGAGGCACAAAGGGGGAAACCAACAGTGCATATCATATCTGATACAGTGCAGTAGAACAATGCTAGACAGATTTGGGGACCAATTCATAATGGGTCCTAAAGAATGAGAGATCTCTCTGCAGCCGTTATATTGCTAATTCCAACATGTTTGATTTACATAGGTGGGAAAATGTACATGACTCATGTGAATAAATAACTAAATAAATGGGTTTTCAGCACTGCCAAAAGCAGTAATCTGTGTTCCA
This sequence comes from Salvelinus namaycush, assembly GCF_016432855.1. NCBI lineage: Eukaryota > Metazoa > Chordata > Actinopteri > Salmoniformes > Salmonidae > Salvelinus > Salvelinus namaycush. The sequence continues at coordinate 14,453,634 of NC_052314.1, forward strand.
TTCTGTGTCATCTAGTCATTCTCATTGTTCAGTTCAGTTACTGATTTGTACAGCAGTTTGCCTGATTGCTCACTAATATAAGGAGTTTGAGCTTCACAAATCAGATGTCAAGTGCTCAAAAAGTCAGCCTCTGTCTGCACAAAGTCAATGTCTGTAAATTATTACCAAGACTCAAAGGTCAACCCACACACACAGGGGCACATTTATTCCAGAAATGGAAGAATGGGTCATGCTTAGATAAATGAGCATGGGTCTGGTGAGGACTGCCTAACGGGTTTTAAAGTGGGAGAATGGTGGGAAATTCCACTCAATAGCACTAAAATGGAAACCTACAGTATGAAGTAATCCACAATTTTTGTCACTTTATATACCTCACACTGCTTTCAGTTTACATGAAGAAGCCGACCTCAAGAGTTTTGATGATTTTAAGTGATGCTTGTGATATTTTTGGTTTTGCATTAGAGTTTCAGATTCTCATAGGATTTGTTGGCACTTAAACTAAGGGTGTTTCTCAATATGCGTACTCCGAGCATGCAAATTGGAGCACCGAAGGTTATTTAAATTAAATTAGTACCTTTATTTAACTAGGGAAGTCAGTTATGAACAAATTCTTAATTACAATGACGGCCTACCCCAGCCAAACCCAGCCAATTGTACAGCACCCTATGGGACTCCCAATCACAGCCGGATGTGATACAGCCTGGATTTGAACCAGGGACTGTAATGACACCTTTTGCACTGAGATGCAGTGCCTTAGACCACTGCGCCACTCGAAGCATGAGTACAACTCAAAGTATGCATTGATAAAAGCTGAAAATATTCCCAGGATTCTTTGTGAAATATGACACGACCACGTAAAAAAAGAAGAAAAAAAAGACTTAAAACAATGAGCTGAACCAAGAGAAAACAATCTCAGACTTTGAAATTAAATATTGCTCATTTACACCTCATCTGTTGCCTGACTACAATATGTTATCTTGATGCTTGAATAAATACATACTGTGTCCATTTGGCATGTTTAACTCCCTAAAATATACAGTGCATTCGGAAAGTATTCAGACCCCTTGACTTTATACACATTTTGTTATGTGACAGCCTTATTCTAAAATTGATTAAATTGTTTTTTTCCCTCATCAATCTACACACAATACCCCATAATGACAAAGGAAGATGGGTTACCAGGTGTACCAGGTGTACTCCGAGCATGCGTTGACCAACTGGCAAGTGTCTTCACAGACATTGAACCTGTCCCTGACTGAGTCTGTAATACCAACATGTTTCATACAGACCACCATAGGCCCTGTGCCCAAGAACAGCAAGGTAACCTGCATAAATGACTACCGACCTGTAGCACTCACGTATGTAGCCATGAATTGCTTTTGAAAGGCTGGTCATGGCTCACATCAACACCATTATCCAAGAAACCCTAGACCCACTCCAAATTGCATACCGCCCAAACAGATCCACAGATGATGCAATCTCTATTTCATTCCACACTGCCCTTTCCCACCTGGACAAGAGGAACATCTATGTGAGAATGCTATTCATTGACTACAGCTCAGCGTTCAACACCATAGTCAATCAATCAATCAAGTTTATTTTATATAGCCCTTCGTACATCAGCTAATATCTCGAAGTGCTGTACAGAAACCCAGCCTAAAACCCCAAACAGCAAGCAATGCCGGTGTAGAAGCACGGTGGCTAGGAAAAACTCCCTAGAAAGGCCAAAACCTAGGAAGATAGTGCCCCAAAAGCTCATCACTAAGCTAAGGACCCTGGGACTAAACACCTCCCTCTTCAACTGGATCCTGGACTTCCTGACGGGCCACCCCCAAGTGGTAAGTGTAGGTAAAAACACATCCGCCACGCTGATCTTCAACACGGGTGCTCCTCAGGGGTGCGTGCTCAGTCACCTCCTGTACTCCCTGTTCACTCATGACTGCATGGCCAGGCACGACTCCAACACCATCATTAAGTTTGCCGATGGCCCTGAAAATTGTCAAAGACTCCAGCCACCCTAGTCATAGACTGTTCTCTCTGCTACCGCTAGGCAAGCGGTACCGGAGTGCCAAGTCTAGGTCCAAAAGGCTTCTTAACAGCTTATCAAGTGGCTTCCCAGACTATTTGCATTGCATTGCATCCTTTTACGCTGCTGCTACTCTCTGTTTATTATCTATGAATAGTCACTTTAACTCTACCTACATGTGCATATTACCTCAATTACCTCGACTAACCTGTGCCCCAGCACACAGCATTTTCACCAGTACCCCCTGTATATAGCCTCGCTATTGCTAGTTTAGTCATTTTCTTGAATTATTTGTTACTTTTATTTGAAGTGTTTCCTTTTAAATTTTTTAAACAATTATTTTTCTTAAAACTGGATTGTTGGTTAAGGGCTTGTAAGAAAGAATTTCACCGTAAGGTCTACCTACACCTGTTATATTTGGCGCATGTGACAAATAACATTTGATTTGATTTGAAAAACATTTTTTGAAATATTTTGCAAATGTATTAAACATTTTCAACTGAAAAATCACATTTACATAAGTACTCAGACCCTTTACTCAGTACTTTGTTGAAGCACCTTTGGCAATGATTACAGCCTCAGGTCTTCTTGGGTATGACGCTACAAACTTGGCACACCTGTATTTGGTGAGTTTCTTCCATTCTTCTCTGCAGATCCTCTCAAGCTCTGTCAGGTTAGATGGGGAGCGTCTCTCCAGAGATGTTCGATCTGGTTCAAGTCCGGGCTCTGCCGGGGTCACTCAAGGACAAGCAGAGACTTGTCCCGAAGCCACTCCTGATTTGTCTTGTCTGTGTGCTTAGGGTCGTCGTCCTGTTGGAAGGTGAACCTTAGCCCCAGTCTGAGTTCCTGAGTGCTCTGGAGCAGGTATTCATCAAGGATCTCTCTGTACAGTCGTGGCCAAAAGTTTTGAGAATGACACAAATATTAATTTCCAGAAAGTTTGCTGCTTCAGTGTCTTTAGATATTTTGTCAGATGTTACTATGGAATACTGAAGTATAATTTCAAGCATTTCATAAGTGTCAAAAGCTTTTATTGACAATTACATGAAGTTGATGCAAAGAGTCAATATTTGTAGTGTTGACCCTTTTTTCAAGACCTCTGCAATCCGCCGTGGCATGCTGTCAATTAACTTCTGGGCCACATCCTGACTGATGGCAGCCCATTCTTGCATAATCAATGCTTGGAGTTTGTCAGAATTTGTGGGTTTTTGTTTGTCCACCCGCCTCTTGAGGATTGACCACAAGTTCTCAATGGGATTAAGGTCTGGGGAGTTTCCTAGCCATGGACCCAAAATATTGATGTTTTGCTACCCGAGCCACTTAGTTATCACTTTTGCCTTACGGCAAGGTGCTCCATCATGCTGGAAAAGGCATTGTTCGTCACCAAACTGTTCCTGGATGGTTGGGAGAAGTTGCTCTCGGAGGATGTGTTGGTACCATTCTTTATTCATGGCTGTGTTCTTAGGCAGAATTGTGAGTGATCCCACTCCCTTGGCTGAGAAGCAATCCCACACATGAATGGTCTCAGGATGCTTTACTGTTGGCATGACACAGGACTGATGGTAGCGCTCACCTTGTCTTCTCCAGACAAGCTTTTTTCCGGATGCCCCAAACAATCGGAAAGGGGATTCATCAGAGAAAATGACATTACCCCAGTCCTCAGCAGTCCAATCCCTGTACCTTTTGCAGAAAATCAGTCTGTCCCTGATGTTTTTCCTGAAGATAAGTGGCTTCTTTGCTGCCCTTCTTGACACCAGACCATCCTCCAAAAGTATTCGCCTTGCTGTGCGTGCAAATGCACTCACACCTGCCTGCTGCCATTCCTGAGCAAGCTCTGTACTGGTGGTGCCCCGATACTGCAGCTGAATCAACTTTGGGAGACGGTCCTGGCACTTGCTGGACTTTCTTGAGCGCCCTGAAGCCTTCTTCACAACAATTGAACAGCTCTCCATGAAGTTCTTGATAATCCGATAAATGGTTGATTTAGGTGCAATCTTACTGGCAGCAATATCCTTGCCTGTGAAGCCCTTTTTGTCAAAGCAATGATGACGCACGTGTTTCCCTGCAGGTAACCATGGTTGACAGAGGAAGAACAATGATTCCAAGCACCACCCTCCTTTTGAAGCTTCCAGTCTGTTATTCGAACTCAATCAGCATGACAGAGTGATTTTCAGCCTTGTCCTCGTCAACACTCACACCTGTGTTAACGAGAGAATCACTGACATGATGTCAGCTGGAGCATTTGAAAATTGCCATCATACAAACTGAGGCAGCAGACTTTGTGAAAATTAATATTTGTGTCATTCTCAAAACATTTTGCCACGACTGTACTTTGCTACGTACATTTTTCTCTTGATCCTGACTAGTCTCACTGCCGCTGAAGAACATCACCACAGCATGATGCTGCCACCACCATGCTTCACCGTAGGGATGGTGCAAGGTTTCTCCAGACGTGACGCTTGCCATTCAGGCCAAATAGTTCAAACTCGGTTTCATCAGACCAGAGATTCTTGTTTCTTATGGTCTGAGAGTCCTTTAGGTGACTTTTGGTGAACTCCAAGCGGGCTGCCATGTGCCTTTTACTGAGAAGTGGCTTCCGTCTGGCCACTCTACCATAAAGTCCTTATTGTTGGAGTGCTGTAGAGATTCATTCTGGAATGTTCTCCCATCTCCACAGAGGAACTCTAGAGCTCTGTCAAAGGGACCATCAGGTTCTTGGTCACCTGCCTGACCAAGGCCCTTCTCCCCGATTGCTCAGTTTGGCCGGGCAGCCAGCTTAGGAAGAGTCTTGGTGGTTCCAAACTTCTTCCATTTAAGAATGATGGAGGCCACTGTGTTCTTCGGGACCTTCAATGCTGCAGACATTTTTTAGTACCCTTCCCCCGATCTGTGCCTCGACACAATCCTGACTCGGAGCTCTACGGACAATTCCTTCGTCCCCATGGCTTGGTTTTTGCTCAGACATGCACTGTCAACTGTGGGACCTTATATACTGTAGACAGATGCGTGCCTTTCCAAATCATGTCCAATCAATGGAATTTGCCACAGGTGGACTCCAATCAAGTTGTAGAAAGATCTCAAGGATGATCAATGGAAGCAGGATGCATCTGAGCTCAATTTCGATTCTCATAGCAAAGGGTCTGGATGCTTATGTAAATAAGCTATTTCTGTATTTTATTAGCACTACATTTTCTAACATTTCTAAAAACCTGTTTTTGCTTTGTCATTATGGGGTATTGTGTGTAGATAGATTAAGTACACTTTTTTCTTCATCAATTTTAGAATAAGGTTGTAACATAACAAAATGTGGAAAAAGTTAAGAGGTCTGAATACTTTCCAAATTCACTGTACGCTGCTGCTACTCTGTTTATCATATATTCTGATGCCTAATCACCTTAACCCTATATATACAGTGCATTCAGAAAGTATTCAAACCCCTTAACTTTTTCCACAGTTTGATGTGTTACAGTCTGGATTTAAAATACATTAAAATGTTGTGTTATTGATCTACACACAATACAGTATAATGTCAAAGTGGACATTTGTTTGTAGCACATTTTCTACATTAATAATGAATGAAAAGCTGAAAAGTCTTGAGTCAAAAAGTATTCAAGCCCTTTGTTATGGCAAGCCTAAATAGGTTCAGGAGTAAAAATGTTAACAAAACAAATCACATAATAAGTTGCATGGACTCATTCTGTGTGCAATAATAGTTGTTAACATGATTTTTGAATGACTTCCACATCTCTGTATCGCACACATACAATTATCTGTAATTATCTCAAATGTAAAAAAGCAGACGCTGAATATCTCTTTCAGCATGCTGAAGTTATTATTTAGTCTTTGCACGGTGTATCAATACACCAAGTCACTACAAAGATACAGGCATCCTTCCTAACTCAGTTGCCGGAGAGAAATGATTTTTATAGGATAATGGACAAATATTGTACAATCCAGGTATACAAAGCTCTTAGAGACTTACCCAAGAAGCCTTACAGCTGTAATCGCTGCCTAAGGTGTTTCTAACGTGTATTGGCTCAGGGGGGTGAATACTTATTTAATCTATATACACTGCTCAAAAAAATAAAGGGAACACTAAAATAACACATCCTAGATCTGAATGAATGAAATATTCTTATTAAATACTTTTTTCTTTACATAGTTGAATGTGCTGACAACAAAATCACACAAAAATGATCAATGGAAATCAAATTTATCAACCCATGGAGGTCTGGATTTGGAGTCACACTCAAAATTAAAGTGGAAAACCACACTACAGGCTGATCCAACTTTGATGTAATGTCCTTAAAACAAGTCAAAATGAGGCTCAGTAGTTTGTGTGGCCTCCACGTGCCTGTATGACCTCCCTACAATGCCTGGGCATGCTCCTGATGAGGTGGCGGATGGTCTCCTGAGGGATCTCCTCCCAGACCTGGACTAAAGCATCCACCAACTCCTGGACAGTCTGTGGTGCAACGTGGCGTTGGTGGATGGAGCGAGACATGATGTCCCAGATGTGCTCAATTGGATTCAGGTCTGGGGAACGGGCGGGCCAGTCCATAGCATCAATGCCTTCCTCTTGCAGGAACTGCCGACACACTCCAGCCACATGAGGTCTAGCATTGTCTTGCATTAGGAGGAACCCAGGGCCAACCGCACCAGCATATGGTCTCACAAGGGGTCTGAGGATCTCATCTCGGTACCTAATGGCAGTCAGGCTACCTCTGGCGAGCACATGGAGGGCTGTGCGGCCCCCCAAAGAAATGCCACCCCACACCATGACTGACCCACCGCCAAACCGGTCATGCTGGAGGATGTTGCAGGCAGCAGAACGTTCTCCACGGCGTCTCCAGACTCTGTCACGTCTGTCACATGTGCTCATGTGCTCAGTGTAAAACCTGCTTTCATCTGTGAAGAGCACAGGGCGCCACTGGCGAATTTGCCAATCTTGGTGTTCTCTGGCAAATGCCAAACGTCCTGCACAGTGTTGGGCTGTAAGCACAACCCCCACCTGTGGACGTCGGGCCCTCATACCACCCTCATGGAGTCTGTTTCTGACCGTTTGAGCAGACACATGCACATTTGTGGCCTGCTGGAGGTCATTTTGCAGGGCTCTGGCAGTGCTCCTCCTTGCACAAAGGCGGAGGTAGCGGTCCTGCTGCTGGGTTGTTGCCCTCCTACGGCCTCCTCCACGTCTCCTGATGTACTGGCCTGTCTCCTGGTAGCGCCTCCATGCTCTGGACACTACGCTGACAGACACAGCAAACCTTCTTGCCACAGCTCGCATTGATGTGCCATCCTGGATGAACTGCACTACCTGAGCCACTTGTGTAGGTTGTAGACTCCGTCTCATGCTACCACTAGAGTGAAAGCACCGCCAGCATTCAAAAGTGACCAGAACATCAGCCAGGAAGCATAGGAACTGAGAAGTGGTCTGTGGTCACCACCTGCAGAACCACTCTTTTATTGGGGGTGTCTTGCTAATTGCCTATAATTTCCACCTGTTGTCTATTCCATTTGCACAACAGCATGTGAAATTTATTGTCAATCAGTGTTGCTTCCTAAGTGGACAGTTTGATTTCACAAAAGTGTGATTGACTTGGAGTTACATTGTGTTGTTTAAGTGTTCCCTTTATTTTTTTGAGCAGTGTATATACAGTGGGGCAAAAAAGTATTTAGTCAGCCACCAATTGTGCACGTTCTCCCACTTAAAAAGATGAGAGAGGCCTGTAATTTTCATTATAGGTACACTTCAACTATGACAGACAAAATGAGAAAAAAAATCCAGAAAATCACATTGTAGGATTTTTAATGAATTTATTTGCAAATTATGGTGGAAAATAAGTATTTGGTCAATAACAAAAGTTTATCTCAATACTTTGTTATATACCCTTTGTTGGCAATGACAGAGGTCAAACGTTTTCTGTAAGTCTTCACAAGGTTTTCACACACTGTTGCTGGTATTTTGGCCCATTCCTCCATGCAGATCTCCTCTAGAGCAGTGATGTTTTGGGGCTGTTGCTGGGCAACACGGACTTTCAACTCCCTCCAAAGATTTTCTATGGGGTTGAGATCTGGAGACTGGCTAGGCCACTCCAGGACCTTGAAATGCTTCTTACGAAGCCACTCCTTCGTTGCCCGGGCGGTGTGTTTGGGATCATTGTCATGCTGAAAGACCCAGCCACGTTTCATCTTCAATGCCCTTGCTGATGGAAGGAGGTTTTCACTCAAAATCTCACGATACATGGCCCCATTCATTCTTTCCTTTACACGGATCAGTCGTCCTGGTCCCTTTGCAGAAAAACAGCCCCAAAGCATGATGTTTCCACCCCCATGCTTCACAGTAGGTATGGTGTTCTTTGGATGCAACTCAGCATTCTTTGTCCTCCAAACACGACGAGTTGAGTTTTTACCAAAAAGTTCTATTTTGGTTTCATCTGACCATATGACATTCTCCCAATCTTCTTCTGGATCATCCAAATGCTCTCTAGCAAACTTCAGACGGGCCTGGACATGTACTGGCTTAAGCAGGGGGACACGTCTGGCACTGCAGGATTTGAGTCCCTGGCGGCGTAGTGTGTTACTGATGGTAGGCTTTGTTACTTTGGTCCCAGCTCTCTGCAGGTCATTCACTAGGTCCCCCCGTGTGGTTCTGGGATTTTTGCTCACCGTTCTTGTGATCATTTTGACCCCACGGGGTGAGATCTTGCGTGGAGCCCCAGATCGAGGGAGATTATCAGTGGTCTTGTATGTCTTCCATTTCCTAATAATTGCTCCCACAGTTGATTTCTTCAAACCAAGCTGCTTACCTATTGCAGATGCAGTCTTCCCAGCCTGGTGCAGGTCTACAATTTTGTTTCTGGTGTCCTTTGACAGCTCTTTGGTCTTGGCCATAGTGGAGTTTGGAGTGTGACTGTTTGAGGTTGTGGACAGGTGTCTTTTATACTGATAACAAGTTCAAACAGGTGCCATTAATACAGGTAACGAGTGGAGGACAGAGGAGCCTCTTAAAGAAGAAGTTACAGGTCTGTGAGAGCCAGAAATCTTGCTTGTTTGTAGGTGACCAAATACTTATTTTCCACCATAATTTGCAAATAAATTCATTAAAAATCCTACAATGTGATTTTCTGGAATTTTTTTCCTCATTTTGTCTGTCATAGTTGAAGTGTACATATGATGAAAATTACAGGCCTCTCTCATCTTTTTAAGTGGGAGAACTTGCACTATTGGTGACTGACTAAATACTTTTTTGCCCCACTGTATATATATTAATATTGACATTAGAAAAATTACAATTAAATCAATTTTAATCCCAATTTGTAACACAACAAAATGTTTGAAAAAGTCAAGGGGTGTGAATACTTTCTGAAGGCCCTGTATCTACCTATATCACTCCAGTATCCCTGCACATTGTAAATATGGTATTGGAGCTGACCCTGTATATAGCTTACTTACTTCTCGTGTTCTTCTTATTTTTATTTATTGTGGGTTTTTGTTCTACCTTGTTATTTGTACTACTACATTGATATTGATTACTGCATTGTTGGGATAGTAGCTGGCAAGAAATGCATTTCACTGTATTTATGCACATGATATTAAAACTTGAAACTTGAAACTCTCTTGTGTTAAACCCTGAATCCCAAGGCTTGAGAGACCTCGTAGTAAGCCCTGGTTGTCAGTGTAGCTTTGCATTCTTAAAGCACAGCTAGCAGTAGAACCGGGCTGGCGGTGTGTCCCTATTGTCTGGCTGAAAAGCTAAGAGAACTTTCAGACATGGGGTATGTTGGCTTAGGAAAAGCTAAGGCTAAGGGAATGTAGAGGTTGGTAACAGACAGGTCAAGGGTGCAGCTTAAGCATTACGCAAAGTATCAAATTATAATTAACAGTCTTTTTGAATGTTGGGCTATATTTTGCAGTACAACAATGCAATGTAACTTTTTTCTTGATTCTCCTCTTAAGGCTTTCTTACAATTCTCCAGCTGCAGCCTTCGTATTAGTCAATGTTCTTTTGCACTTTGGAAAACTCAGACGTTTTGCAAAAATTTTCCATGGTAGACTAGTCATAGCTATGAATTGGCTTTCATGTGGTAGTGTTTATTAGTCAGTCTGTGTAACGCCTCACTAAGACACCTCCATAGACATACACATTAGTGGGCACCTCTCGCACCAGCGGTGCGTCTCATGACACCTAGTTACTGGCACTGGCATTTAGATAGGCCAGTTAACAGAGAGATAGGTCTGAGGTGCCAGACTAATAGATGGACTGAGGAACTAGATAAGCTAGCAAATAGGGTTCTGTCTCCTCTCACTTCCATTAGTGTTCCTGGTAGGGTGTTTTTGCCAGGAATTGGGTTTTGAAAATGGTTCCAACAACATAAAATTATTTTCTGTCACAACATCGTATATCAAGTGTACTCGTTTAAAAATTGGAAGACCACTTGTAGCTTGGACTGTACATAATGTGCGGCCCTTCTAATGCCTTACTGCTCACTGATTTAAAAGTTATTTGAATAATACTCTGTAAACCAAAGAATGAACTGCATTTTAAAGTCACTGTTCAGAAGAGTGATTGGTCAACATTGTAGGTAATGAACCATGTGAGGTATACATGGATGGTCAAGGCTGAGTGGGCTGCGCAGCCAACCCTGACTTGGATACAGGCAGACACTACTGACACCAGGCTCAAATTGATTTACCAGGGATGGATCACTGGCTGACAAAACAATTAGCACAGCTGTGCCACGGCAATATGGCCGCCCAGTTTGAGTTTAGTTCTTCCTGCCAGCCTGCTCTTCTCCTCTCTTCCTGCCTGAAGACAGATTCTACGTCCAAAATGGCACCATATTCCCCATATAATGCACAACTTTTGGGCCCATATGGCTCTGGTCAAAAGTAGCCCACATTGTAGGGAATAGAATGCCATTTGGGATGCACATAGAGTGATGGAGTGATGGAGGGAGTGGGTGAACAAGTGGCCGCTAGAGCTGCCACTTAGTTGGTTAGTTCACCCTGTCTGTCTGACATTCCCCATCCAGCTCATTAGAGCCTTCTACACTTTGTGTGCACCCCAAATGGCAGCTTATTCCCTATATAGTGCACTATATAGGGAATATATGGTCAAAAGGGCCCTGGTCAAAGGTAGTGCACTAAATAGGGAATAGGGTGCCATTTGGGATGCAGGGCTGATGAGCTGTAATTAAAGCGTGTCTGAGTGTTTTAATTACTCAGTGAAATACCTCACCAGGACAAGGGTTACTTATGTTAGCCTCTAATATGTCCTAAACTCCGATTCAGATGTAAAAAACAACTCAGGAGTACAAGAGAATTGGGCAGAAAGTAGACAATGGTTTTCAGACTAACATTTTGGGCCCACAGTAATGTTGATCAATGTTGATCCTTCCCTTGAAAGGACTCTCAGAGACAGGATATAGAAATGTAATTGTTCTCGACAGGATGATTCATGTTAAGGCAAGGGTTGTTTGTGTATGTTTGTTATGAAGCCTGAAGCCCTTGCACAACAACATAAAATACATTAATTCAATATCGGGACGCACAAGGCTGCTCAATATCTTGAACCTTGAATCACAAATAACATATCTCAATGTGCAGGCACTCAGAGTTGAGTGTGGTAATGTGGATTGGGTCTGGCTTAAACTAACCAATGTGAGTATGGTTGAATGCCCTCCTCATGTTCCTATTTGTTTCCCTGTCTTGGCAACAATCTACTTCTAGCCTCAAGGTCATTGTCACATTGTCTCTATGATGATTTGTCTCCATGTCCTCCACATATTTCATATTAAAGGTAAAATAAAATAAATAAATAAAATATTTCATATTATTTCAAACTCAAATTCTTATTATCACGATTACAGGGAGGCTCTGCAAAAGTAGATACTGTCAAACAGATGTGTCATAGAGGCTGAATATGTAGTGATGACTGTCTGAACACGTTCTCATTAAGATGTACTTTGTTTTTGGCTGAAGTTTGGGTAATGTTTATATGATCCCCTTTCAAACAGCTCTATCTTTACCTCTTTCTTGCCGGCATTCACCTTTTATGTAGCCATTACTGAGGGGGCAACTGAGCAAGAGACAATCAACTTTGACCCTGTTGCTGCGACCATTGTCGTGGTAACCTGATGCAGAGATCAATGGAACACAGACCGTCGGGGGATAAAAGAAGGACGCGGGTTTGGCCCACATTCAACAAATCTGATCTAACAAAGTGGATATTCGTCAAATCCGTCATGATTTGTATTTAATTTTAATTTAGTCTCACACTCACACACACTGATACTCCAACACACACATAACACTCACACACATTTATACTGACTCTACTTGACGCGCGGCTCCAGCAGCGTGCCGACGCCGGCCTCGGGGACGACCCGGAGGGCGAGGCGCAGGGCGATCCAGACGAACACCGGGGCCTCACTGCGGTGACGGTCTGTGCTGGCTTTCTGATGCAGCAAACGGCCCGCTGGAGGTGAACATGGGCGGCGTCCCATGTCTCCTCCGCTCGCCTGAACCAGTCGTCCACCACAGGAGCCTCGGTCTTGGTCGAGTTCTGATCCATCTCGGCCCAGGGCCCGAACGCTGCCCACTCCCCCGGCCGATCCTGGCAATACGACCGCAGAAACCTGCCCACATTCTGGTTCACTCTCTCCATCTGCCCATTACTCTCGGGATGAAACCCTGAGGTAAGGCTGATCGAGACCCCCAGACGTTCCATGAACGCCTTCCAGACCCTCGAAGTGAACTGGGGACCTCGATCAGACATTATATCCCCAGGCACCCCGTAGTGTCCGAAGACTTGCGTAAACAAGGCCTCCATAGTCTGTAGGGCCGTAGGGAGACCCGGACAAAGGGAGGAGACGGCAGGACTTAGAGAACCGATCCACAACGGCCAGGATCGTGGTGTTTCCCTGTGAGGGGGGAGACCGGTAAGAAAATCTACCGTCAGGTGCGACCAAGGCCACTGTGAAACGGGTAAGGGGTATAGCTTACCTCTGGGCAGGTACCTAGGTGCATTACACTGGGCGCACACCGAGCAGGAGGAAACACAAACCCTCACGTCCTTGGCCAAGGTAGGCCACCAGTACTTCCCATTCAAACAGAGCACCGTCCGACCGATCCCAGGATGACCAGAGGAGGGTGACGTGTGGGCCCAATAGATCAACCGGTCACGGACAGCAGACGGAACGTACAGACGCCCAGCGGGACACTGGAGTGGGGCAGGCTCTGCACGTAACACCTGCTCAATGTCCTCGTCCAGCTCCCACACTACCGAAGCCACCAGGCAGGATGCCGGGAGTATGGGAGTGGGATCCATGGGCCGCTCCTCTGTGTCATACAGTCGGGCCAGTGCGTCTGCTTTCACGTTTTGGGAACCTGGTCTGTAGGAAAGGGAAAAAACAAAACGGGTGAAAAACATGGCCCGCCTTGCCTGGTGAGGGTTCAGTCTCCTCGCTGCCCGGATGTTATCCAGATTGCGGTGGTCATTCCAGATGAGAAAATGGTGTTTAGCCCCCTCAAGCCAATGTCTCCACGCCTTCAGAGCCTTGACGACAGCCAAAAGCTCCCGGTCCCCCACGTCATAGTTTCACTCCGCCGGGCTGAGCTTCTTCGAGAAGAAGGCACAGGGGCGGAGCTGAGAGAGCACGGCTCCTATCCCAGCCTCGGACGCGTCCACCTCCACTATGAACGCCAAAGAGGGATCTGGATGGGCCAGCACGGGAGCCGAGGTAAACAGAGCCCTTAGGTGACCAAAAGCTCTGTCCGCCTCAGCCAACCACTGCAAGCGTACTGGGCCCCCCTTCAGCAGTGAGGTAATGGGAGCCGCTACCTGACGAAAACCCCGGATAAACCTCCGGTAGTAATGGGAAAACCCTAGGAACCGCTGCACTTCCTTTACCGTGGTGGGAGTCGGCCAATTACGCATGGCTGAAATGCGGTCACTCTCCATCTCCACCCCCGAGGTGGAAATGTGGTACCCTAGGAAGGAGACGGACTGCTGAAAGAACAGGCATTTCTCAGCCTTGACATACAGGTTATGTTCCAACAGTCGACCAAGCACCCTACGCACCAGGGACACATGCTCGGCACGTGTAGCGGAGTATATCAGAATATCATCAATATACACCACTACACCCTGCCCATGCAGGTCCCTGACAATCTCGTCTACAAAGGCTTGGAAGACTGATGGAGCATTCATCACGGCATTACGAGGTACTCATAATGCCCTGAGGTGGTCCGGAACGCCGTCTTCCACGTGTCTCCCTCTCGGATACGCACCAGGTTGTAAGCACTCCTGACATCTAGTTTGGTGAAGAAGCGCGCCCCGTGCGTTGACTCAATCGCCATGGCGATAAGAGGTAGCGGATAACTGTACCTCACCGTGATCTGATTTAGGCCTCGGTAGTCAATACACGGACGCAGACCTCCCTCCTTCTTCACAAAAAAGAAACTCGAGGAGGCGGGTGAAGTGGAGGACCGAATGTACCCCTGACGCAGGGATTCGGAGACATATGTTTCCATAGCCGCCGTCTCCGCCTGTGAGAGGGGATACACGTGACTCCTGGGAAGTGCAGCGTCTACCAGGAGATTTATCGCACAATCGCCCCGTCGATGGGGTGGTAATTGATTCGTCTTCTTTTTGGAGAAGGCAAGAGCCAAATTGGCATATTCAGGGGGAATGCACACGGTGGAGACCTGGTCTGGACTTTCCACCATAGTAGCACCAACGGAAACCCCTAAACACCTCCCCGAGCACTCTCGCGACCACCCCGTGAGAGCCCTCCGTTGCCGTGAAAAACAGTGTCGTCATGACAAGCTAACCAGGGTAGGCCTAGCACCACGGGAAACGCAGGAGAGTCAATGAGTAAGAGACTAATTCTCTCCTTGTGACCCCCCTGCGTCACCATACCCAGAGGAGCGGTGGCCTCCCTAATCAACCCTGACCCTAATGGTCAACTGTCTAAGGCGTGAACGGGGAAGGGCACAGCCACGGGAACAATGGGGATCCCTAAACTAAGGGCAAACGATCTGTCTATAAAATTCCCAGCTGCACCTGAATCGACGAGCGCCTTCTGCTGGGAATGCGGGGAAAACTCAGGGAAAGAAACATACAAAAACATGTCTGCAACAGAGGGCTCTGGGTGAGATGGGTGCCGGCTCACCTGGGATGACACCTCAGAGTGTCCTGCCTGCTGCCTCGATCCCCAGAGGAACCAACCTGGCACCGACCGGCAGTGTGACCTCTGCGGCCACAGATGGTGCACGAGTCGGAACCTCCTCCAGTCTCCCTACGCACAGCATTTGTTGTTCTTCTCAAGACCCCGTTTAGATTGTGAGCTCAACTGACTCAACCTGCATATGAAATCCCACAGTGAAAGAGTGAATTAGAATATTATTCAAATAGTAAGGAGCTGTTGAAATTCAAGCAGACCACCCTAGTCCCTGTGCCCAAGAACGCCAAGGTAACCTGTTTAATGACTATCGCTCACACAGTGTTGTAGTGGTGCCTGGAGAAGTGGGTATAATCTAATCTTGCCAAATGTTTCCCAAACGGCCTGCCAGGCGAAGGAAAGGTGGCCTGTGTGAAAGATTCTATGAGAAACATTGACATACACTCTAAAAGTCCTAAAATAATGAATCACACATTGGTCATTCAGTCAGTCCAACATCCCAAGCTGTAGGTTACTGTGCAAGTAAGTTAATAGTAGGCATATTATTGAAACAGATACATGAGGCTGTCAACTGAGTCAGAAATCTTCAGAAATTCTTCAGTCACACTTTTTTTTCTTCAGAAAAACAATAAAATTGTATTTTCTAAGTCCATAAAAATGCTTAAACCACATCAGGAGACCACTTTTGAGGTCTGGGAAACATCTAAGTAATGTATACTTTTTGTTAAAGTTTGCTAGTTAACATTTAATAGTGAATGTTTTTGGAAAAGCCTTTCCATCTACCATTTTCCACCATAATTTTCAAATAAATTCATTAAAAATCCTACAATGTGATTTTTGGGATTTTTTTTCCTCATTTTGTCTGTCATAGTTGAAGTGTACCTATGATGGAAATTACAGGCCTCTCTCATATTTTTAAGTGGGAGAACTTGCACAATTGGTGGCTGACTAAATACTTGTTTTGCCCCACTGTACCTCAACTACACTATTTTGATACATATCAGTGAGAATTTAGAAGTGAGTAGGCCTATATGCAATTCCCACTGAAAAATAAGTAGGTATACGGTGTTTACCTCCTTATTAGTGGTGCGAGGGTCAGCTGTTTGTTCACCTGCACCAACCTGCTGTTGCTATTAACCCATCTGCAACCGCTCAACCGCTCAACCGCTCAACTATATGTGATAAAGTGAATATCTGAGGCCGGCAGCTGACTCTAACCCGCTAATACAGAAAATGTGCTGTAGGCTATAGTCAGAGATGGCAGAAAGTTTTTTGGACAGGTGTTGCGGGATTTTGTTTTGCCTGATTAATACGTTTCTGCTTATAATTTCCAACATTTTGGTAGGCTATTTGTTAGTCATCTTTTCTATAAGTACATACATGCAGCGTCTCTTCTCTCATTATACACTATTTTGCCCTAGAAGACTAAATAAACTCTTGTTCATCAGAATAATGTCATACATTAATGGAATGAATGCATCAATCTAGTTGACATCGGTAAGATTGTCATCTCATCTTCTTTCACAGAGGAAAGAGTTTAGGGACTGGGGAGAAAATGCAAAAAAATGGGAAAGATTTTCTGTGAAAAATGTCCAAGTTTGACTGGTTGTAAGGAAATAGATAGCTGTGAAAATGACCCACATTTTTCTGATAAGATTTCAGTTTGGCTTGGATGAATATTGTATGTGGTTGAAATACTATGAAATCAAATAAAATGTTATTGGTCACACACACATATTTAGCAGATGTTATTGCGGGTGTAGCGAAATGCTTGTGTTCCTAGCTCCCGTGCAGTAGTGTCTCACAATTCACAACAATACACACAAATCTAAAAGTAAAAGAATGGAATTAAGGAATATATAAATATTAGGATGAGCAGTGTCAGAGTGGCATAGACTCAAATACAGTAGAATACAGTATATACATATGACATGAATAAAGCACTATGTCAACATTATTAAAGTGACTAGTGTTCCATTGTTAAAGTGGCCAGTGATTCCATGTCTATGTATATAAGGCAGCAGCCTCAAAGGTGCAGGGTTGAATAACCGGGTGGTACCCGGCTGGCGGCTTTGAGATAGAAGCTGTTTTTCAGTCTCTCGGTCCCAGCTTTGATGCACCTGTACTGACCTAGCCTTCTGGATGATAACGAGGTGAACAGGTCGTGGCTCGGGTGGTTGATGTCCTTGATGATCTTTTTGGCCTTCCTGTGACATTGGGTGCTAGAGGTGACCTGGAGGGCAGGCAGTGTGTCCCCGGTGATGCGTTGGGCAGACCACAACACCCTCTGGAGTAAGAAATAAATAATTAATAAATAATAGAAAAATAGAAAAATAACAAATAATTAAGGAACAACAAAAAAATAACAGTAGCGAGGCTACAAACAGGGGGTACTGATACAGAGTCAATGTGTGGGGGCACAGGTTAAGTGTTTTACTATTCTATTATTTCTCTATTTTCTTCCACTCTGCATTGTTGGGAAGTTAGCATTTCACTGTTAGTCCATACCTGTTGTTTACGAAGCATGTGACAAATAAAATGTGATTTGATTTGAAATTCAAACTACCATCACCTTTATTGTAATTGGGCTGTTGTAGGCCTACTTGTGGGCAAAGTTTTCTAAGTTTTCCTAATCTCATTTCCATTTTGTATATAGAACGAATATTAAAACAGTAAACATTTTCATTATTTTGAATTGATTCTCTCAGCTTCTGCTTGGTTGAATAGGAACAAAGCAATATTGTTGCTGCATTGTGAAACTAACATAGGGGTATTTTCTCAAATTGATTTTGTGATTGTCTCTCAGGATGAAATGTGGTGCCATACTTTGTGTGTGTCAGTTGCCACTCCACAATCTGACAGCAGCGCTCCCTCTAGCCACTCATGGAGTGGCTTAGTTAGATCGACAAAGGGCTTTGATCACCCAACAACAGGCTTATAAGAACAAGACACTCCACTTCCCAACAGCTAATTAACTAGAGTGTCCTAGCAGGACCATGACAGAACCGGTGCCAAAGCAGTCAGCAGCCATGCTATCACTTGGCGTCACAGATAACATACCTTTACTGAGCCATATCATTGTGGCTCAGAATGGTTCTTAATACATTTTCCATTTACTTATAAAATGTGTTGTTTTTGCCTCAAGAATGGATCATTTCTTCATTCATCATAGCTTCATCCTTGAGCCATGAACAATTATTTTGAAATCTCTTCGAATAACATCCTCCTGGGGTAGAAGTGCCATTAAACCTATTAAAGGTTTGTGCCAGATCAGTGTTCGGTCATTATTACTTGCTGAGAGGCGACACAGATGAGAGTCACCACACAGCCCCAAACCCCAAGGCTCCAATTACACTACTGCAAGAGGTGCTGACAGAACCGGGTGAAAAAAGAGATGCGTCCAGACTAGTTCTAATGGGTTTAGACTTTACTATAGTATTTACTGTAGTTCTGCGGACATATTGTAGTATTAGTATAAATACTGCAGTAAGAAAACATTTGTAGTATATACTATAGTAATTACTGTGGGGGTTTTGCAGATTGTAGTATACTGTAGTGATTTTGCAGACATTACTGTAGTATTTACTACAGTGTTTTTGTTGTATTATCTTTGACGTAGCAGTGGGGCTTTTTCCTTGAGGAAACCTCCCGGACAAAATACTCAGAACAAATGTTCCATAACCTGTAGGTAAGACTGAGGTCTGAAAAGACCATTAAGAGATTCTGCTCTTTTTTACAACCTGTATGGAACACAATATATGGTCTATACTTGTCATGTAAGTTTCTCACGTATAGGAAAGGAAAGGGGGATACCTAGTCAGTTGTACAACTGAATGTATTCAACTGAAATGTGTCTCACGCATTTAACCCAACCCCTCTAAATCAGAGAGGTTTAGGGGGCTGCCTTAATCGACATCCACATCTTCGGTGCCTGGGGAACAGTGGGTTAACTGCCTTGCTCAGGGGCAGAATGACAGATTTTTACCTTGTAAGCTTGGGGATTTGATCCAGCAACCTTTTGGTTACTGACCCATTCCAGTATAGCCAAAGTCAGAGTTGGTATGGTTTCACCACAGATATAGAACTGATACATTGTCTATGGGTATTATGGCCACAGATCAATCTGTTTTCAGCAGTTATTTTTTAAGTTGAGGAGGCATCATTGAATGACTGGCTATTCTTGGCTATCTGTGTGTCATGCAGGGTTGACCATAAACATAATATACAGCTCTCTTTTGAGGCCTTTGCAGAGTAAGATGAAGGACCTGACCTTCAACTGTCCATTAGTATACGTGACATCACCAGTGTGGACAGGAGGTGGCCATGCCTGTGGCCATTTCCCTGTGTGTGGAGCACACAGCCTCATCTCCCTCATCTCTTAATATCAAAGCCAAAGGAGACCATCACTCAATCACTTCAGGCTTGACAACAATGTGTTGTTTTTACCAGCCTATGCTGTTTTAGCTGTTGTTCGGTATGTGTTGTTTTTACCAGCCTATGCTGTTTTA
This sequence comes from Salvelinus namaycush, assembly GCF_016432855.1. NCBI lineage: Eukaryota > Metazoa > Chordata > Actinopteri > Salmoniformes > Salmonidae > Salvelinus > Salvelinus namaycush. Next base: position 14,473,355 of record NC_052314.1, read on the forward strand.
GCTGTTGTTCGGTATGTGTTGTTTTTACCAGCCTATGTTTTATCTGTTGTTTCTTCGCAATTCAAGTGGTTTAATTAAAGGTGTTCACAATTTTAATTTAGTACAGCATCTTCATACTTTTTTGTATTTAAAAGTACTGAATTGAACTTTAACCTGTGCTTAAAAAGGTTCCCTTAGAAACACTTAAAAGATCTGTGTCCTAAGCACTAGAATAGCAGCTTATTAACCTACACATGTGCTAAGTAGGACCATATAAGGTTCTTTAGTTTGTCATATCTTTATTTAACATAACTGGATGTCACGCCCTGACCTTAGAGAGCTGTTTTATTTCTCTATTTGGTTAGGTCAGGGTGTGATTTGGGTGGGCATTCTATGTTGTCTATTTCTTTGTTTTTGGCCGCGTATGGATCCCAATCAGAGGCAGCTGTCTATCGTTGTCTCTGATTGGGAATCATACTTAGGCAGCCCTTTTTCCCACTTTCTGTTGTGGGATCTTGTTTTTGTTAGTTGCTGGTTTAGCGCTACATTACTTTACGTGTCGTTTATCTTTCTTGTTTTTTGGTGTTCGTTTAATAAATTCAAAATGTACGCCTACCACTCTGCACCTTGGTCTCATTCCGACGACAGTCGTAACACTGGAACCCTTTTTGGTGCTAAGTAGAATGGTTCTTCCTAGAACCCTCTATGAACAATTCCTTCAGCCTTATCAGCATTTAAAATGGAACTCTTTATGACAATCCATTTATCATAAGACCTTTCTTTGAAGGCATGTAAACTCCTGGTTTACAGGCCACATCAGGCTGGCAAGTCAGATTATACTGGCTTTCAACATTAGTAGTTCCTATTGGAATCCAGCAAGAGTGAGGCTATCCAACAATTTTAACTTTTAATCACCCGCAACCTGCATTCAGAATGACTGCCAGGGTAGAGCAGACTGAGTAATGAGACTACCTAAATCATCTAACCTGAAACAAGTATCTCAGTAATGGGTGCAATTTGTCCAACTACTAACAGATTGGATTAGTTCAGAAAAATATATGTTATTTATGTTTGTGTAGCATAACATTAATCAACCAACCAATGTACATGCAAAGACACAGATATTGAAACAGACAACTGTGAATAGAGCATGCTGGGAAATATGATAATGATGGCGGTAATGATGGTTTCGGAGGCCACACGGCTCTCGACCTTCGCCTCTCCCGAGTCTGTACGGGAGTTGCAGCGATGGGACAAGACTGTAACTACCAATTGGATACCATGAAAAAGGGGTAAACATTTTTTATTTTTTATAAATACAATGACACAATCACGCTCAACTCTGGTTATTAACAACAACATTGGGTTTATTTTACACCGTTGAGTGTTAAGTTCATTTAACTTCTGAATTAAAATTAGAAATGTATACACTGAAAAATCAACACAAGGTCAAATTTGCCAATGTGCTGTGTACCATACAATACACTGCCGGTTCATTCATACCCCCTTCTATTCTCCTACTCTCTGCTCAATAAAATCCCAGAAAATACTAATTTGAAAGACAGAAATCATGGCAAAGATATTTATGTCAGTACTGTATATGTAAAATGATTAAGGGAATACCAGATATGTGTACAAATATTCCCATATAGCTACAGTTTAAAACATTCTCACACCTATTTTTTAAAACTGATCAGATTACTCAAACACCTGATGTTACAGTTTAAACACTGAAGTAAACACTAATGCTCAGGCACTATTTTTTTTTAAAGTACAATAAAAAAGTTTATTCAGATTCAAAAGGGTTCTTTGAAGAAAGAATCCTTCTTGCTTCCCAAAGAATCATCAAAGAACCCTTCCTTCAAAAAACAGTTGTTAGGATGTTAAAGGTTCTAGGTACAACACTTTGCCTTACAAAGAACCCTCGTCTTCCAAAAAGGGTTCTTCAGATGAATATGGTTCTTTTTAGGACCCTATCCCTCCGCAAAGAACCATTTTGGAACCCTTTTTTCTAAGAGTGTACAAAGATAGGTTTGAAGCAATGAATCGCTCCCTGGAAAACTATTTCCGATAGGTTAACTAAATTGTGATTGTTATGACATTTACCACGGCAGAAAATGCTCTCAGACTGTAGCTCCTAAAATTGCTTTCCCTCCCAGAGCTTCTTTGGCAAATGTCAGTTGTTATTTTACCATCCTCCTGTACGGGATCATCATCAAGTTATCAGTGACTCTCTCAGTCCAGTCACAAACCAACAGTAATGAAATCAATGAGATACTGTATGTCTGAGGCTGAATGTTCTACGGTAACAGCCACAGGTGATGCAATTTGTGGATCAATACACTGGACAGAAAATAAACAGAAATTAGACATTTATGTTCGATATAGAATCAATGTATTTTTCATCTCTGAATTTATCGTACGCTCACCTTTGATTCTCTTCCCGAACAACTTTATAGATATCTATTTACCACTTGACCTGAAGACCTAATGAGAAGAGACGGAGTAGACAGAAGAGAACTGTGGCCTGGGGGATGTGTATTGATGACATATCAGTGAGCGGAGCCAGTGACAGAGAGAGCAAGAGACATATAGACAGACAGACAGCTGCTCTATACAACTGAGCCCTCTCTCCTGTTATTGAGAAGAGTCTGTTGACTGGGGACAGAAGGCTTTGCCTCCCTCTGCCTTGATACACAAGCGCTGACACCAGCATTCACACTACAGGGTCACTGGCAGGATCACTGCTGACAGGACAGAGGGCCTGTAGTGACTTCTTTACGATTCAAACACAGTCACTACTCAAGCCTGATTGGGATTGTTTCAGCCCACATTAAAAGTTCCCAAATGCCAAACTGCAAAAAGCACTCTTGGGAAATCCAGGGATATGATGCAACAAAAATAGTATTTATTTTCTTTTAGTTCTAACAAAAAGTATTCCCCGGTCAACTTAAAGCATTGATTACTTGAAATGAAATGACACTATATGGCCAAAAGACTTTACTGCTCCCACATCTAGCTAGGACTCCTCCTACAGAAGGCCCAACTTCCATTTATCCTACACCTGCACACTTGGCCCAGTGCAATGAATGTGCAAGAGGGGGAGCCATATTCTAAGGTACACTAATAACCAAAGGAATGTACAGTACATGTATCAATCAGGTATAAATCATAAGAACACAATATTTAATCTCATAAATTCATATTCATATTTCATAGATATACTGTACATGGTGCTCTGTTTGTTTTCTGTGTTCTATACAATATGGCTAACCGGCTCTAACAGGACCCCATCTGTGGTAAAACACAATGTAGGACAGATGCACAGACAACGTTGTGGATCAGTGTAACTGGGATCTTCTTCTTTGTATGTGTGTGTGTTCTCTCAGACTGTGAGGCATTCATACAATTCTACTGTGTAATGAAAACCCAAGCACCCCACTGACAGGCCCATGTAAACTACTAGGATATAGTATTAAATCACTGTCTGCAGTGCACACACCAATGTCAGTAAATATGAATAATTCAGCTATGGCTCAGATCCTTACATATGAGAGGCCAGCCTGGGCACTCAACCTGTAAGTAGGTCAGAAATGATATCCCTACTACCCAGGATAGCAGGACCCTATCATATACCCACTTCCTCTGGAGAAATACAGGTAACTACCAAAATAAAGGAAACACCAACATAAAGTGTCTTAATAGGGCATTTGCCACCACGAGCCAGAACAGGTTTCAAAGCACATGCACCTTGGCATAAGATTCTGCAAGTGTCTGGAACTCTATTGGATGCGACACCATTCTTCCATGAGAAATTCCATAATTTGCTGTTTTGTTGATGGTGGTAGAAAACACTGTCTCATGCGCTGCTCCACAATCTCCCATAAGTGTTCAATTGGGTTATCTGGTGCCTGAGATGGCCATGAAATATGGTTTACATCATTTTCGTGCTCATCAAACCATTCAGTGACCACTCGTTCCCCGTGGATGGGGGCATTGCCGTCCTATGGGAGCATAGCCATGATAGCCAAAATAATGGCCTGCCCAGCATTTTTATACATGACCCTAAACATGATGGGATGTTCATTTCTTAATTAACCAGGAACCACACCTATGTGTAAGCACCTGCTTTCAATATACTGTATGTTTTATCCCTCAATTACTCAAGTGTTTCCATTATTTTGGCAGTTACCTATATATATTGGCTCCCAACATTGGTACTGGATAGAGGGAATATGTTGTTTCATATGGCTGAAATAGAGTCTTTCATATGACTGAAAGCACCAGTCAAAGGGCACTTGTCTGAAGGGTCTATAAGTGATACCCTATGTTATCTCTCAATGTACAGTCACCAGGTAGGACTTAGTCTCTCTTGACAGACGGGCTGCCTCCCACAATGTACCAATGTTCCGGCACTGCTGTTGCCTAGGGTCTGTGTTTCTGAGAGTAGGTAGGACTCGACAACCAGTAGAGCTTAACTGACAAGTGTTTGCACAGTGAAACAGACTTCAAAATGTGCCCCTCTACAATGGAGCAGTGGTTCATTCCTGGAGCTGTGAGTTGTGACAGTTCTCTCCTCCACTCTGATAACTAATGAACTGTTGCAACAATGTCTGCTGTACAGTATGGGTAGCTACACCTACCTCCTGTAGCAACGCCCTGTTGTTTTTAATCCATTTCTCAAATTGAGGATTCCCTTTTCCCAAACTGGTTTGATCCTTGTTTGTACTTCACACCGAGAGTGAGACAACAGCAGCTTCTCACTTGTCTGTGGTTGAGCTTTGCTACCTGAGGTGGCTGCATTCATTTGCAGGCAGCTTCTCAGTGTTTATCTAGGCTGTGACAAAGACAATATGTGGATGTGACATTGGGGATGCTCCTCTCCCTCCATCACACATTGATTGTGTAAATTATTCACCAATGATCACGCTCTGACTGTATAATTAAACTGGCAGATATCTACACTTCCACACGGTCTCTTAGCAACTACTGTCTACTACTGCATCCACAACAGCAATATTAAATGGCTATTTTGTATCAAGAAACATCCAGGCCGTTAGCCCCTTCTGCTTCAAGAAGTCCACTATCATCCCCGTGCCCAATAAAGGGAAAGTAACTGAATTAAATGATTACCGACCCGTCGCACTCACTTTCGTCATAATATGGTGCTTCGAGAGGCTAGTCAAAGACCATATCACGTCCTCTCTCCCCGACACACTCGACCCTCTCCAATTCACCTACCGCCCTGACAGATCCACGAACAACATAATCACCATTGCACTGAACACTGCCCTCACCCACATAGAGAAAAGGAATGCATATGTGAGGATACTATTTTTATTTTTTATTATTGTTGTTTCATCCATTTCGCTTTGACCTGCACTGTTGGAGCTCGGAGCATAAGAATTTCACTGCTACCCTGCCTGCTATTACATCGACGACCCTGTACATGTGACTAATAAACTCTAGTCTAATCTAATCAATTGCCTAATGCTAATAAATCCTCTACTTTGACAAAGTGTCTCAATGTTTTGTCATTACTACTTACACAGTCAAAACTACTGTTATCAAACAAAAATCTGTTTAGCAAACATTCGCTTCAGTACAGATGCTGGAGCTCCAGACAGACGCCAGAGAAGTAACAGTTCTGCTTTGTAGTTTGATCCAAACATCCCTAGCTGCCTTCTTCCATTACCCCTCTTCTCTGTGGGTCAGGCCTGGGGTCTCTGGACCCTGTGTGTCAGACTGGGTGGCAGGCAGACATCCCCAGAACAGGGAGCTAGACTGCAGGCAGGCTGTGGCAGACAGACACAGACCAGCCTAGGTCTTAGTCACTACACACCCTGTTGGTGTCTCAGAACACATGGCATCTCTCCAGTGGATGGGAAAGGATCAGACTGTAGCGAGGATCAGTCAGAGAGATGGCTATGGAAAATGATAAGGCTATGATTGGTGTTCTGGATCAGTGGAGAGCAACTGAGGATGGATCAGTCTTCAGTCACCCCTGTGGTTACTCTGTGGAGGTGAGTCCCATCAGACCATGTGTGGGGGGTTGTCAACAGCATGCTTCACATTGCTCTCATTTCATGCTCTGCCATCTCTCCAAATGAAAGACATTTTTAGAACTTCAAAGTTGTCCTCATTTTGGACAAGTCCTTTCTCTTGTTCGATTGAAATAATCTGCCTTTTAATTGGGCAGACATTCTGTTCTAGCTCTGCGGTGTCATACACAGATTTTCTCTCAAACACACACACACACACGCACGCACGCACGCACGCACGCACGCACGCACGCACGCACGCACGCACGCACGCACGCACGCACGCACACACACACACACACACACACACACACACACACACACACACACACACACACACACATACACACACACACACACATACACACACACACACACACACACATACATACACACACACACACTCTCTTATTGCATGTCTAGCCATCGCCACCGGGGGGGAATCACTCCTGTGAGAGGAGCTCTCTGTCCCCCTATCAGATAGATCTCCATTTTGGCATGTAAAGGATTGCATTACCCAGAATCAGACACACGGCGGTGTAATTCCTTACCAGCCTTTTCCCAGACAAAATAAATTGCTTTTCATAATCTGATCTAATTGTTGGTTTTCTTACAGCTCTTCACAGGCTTTCCCCATTTAGACAAAGACCAATAAGTTTACACAGGCAGCCCAATTCTGATACTTTTTTCACAAATTGGTCTTTTGACCAATCAGATCAGCTCTGAAAAATATCAAATGTGAAAAGATATTGTGATTGGTCAAAAGACCAATTAGTGGAAAAATTATCAGAATTGGGCTGCCTGTTTAAACGCAGCCTTAGTGACTTGAATGTGTTGATTGTTTTCCTACCTAGAAACGTTAGAAAAATGTAACCATGTGTGACAATAAACACTTCCAGAGCCTGGCGAACTCAATCGCTAGACTTTCATTTCCCTGCAACTTGGACAATATTGTTTGAAATGTGCAATTCTGTCCAAAACATGACTATATAGTGAATAAATCAATAAATACATTAAAACATTTTGGGGTGTTGTTCATTTGGAATGGAAACATAGCTGATTGATTATTATTAATTAAGATGATCTAATTTAGAAAATGGGATTCTCCTGAGTAGGTGCTAAAGAGAGCATAATGAAAATGTGTGCAATTAACATGTCATTACTTTTTCCATCTTTTTTTTAGACACCTAAGCCTAAACCCAATTGAGACTATTGTATAGCTACATTTCAACCTGAAGCTGTTCAACACCGTAGAGGACGATAGTGGATGTATTTATCCTGCTATTTGAAGTAGGGTTCAATTATATCAAATCTCTATTACTTATACCTATTTTCTTTCACCTAGAGACAATATGAGGTAGAAACAGTGTTTTAGAGTGGATGGGTCCAGAAATGCGTCATCAGTGCCTAAGCCCCAGAAGCATAGAAATAGAAGTGAGGACAGATGGTGTTGATGATGTTTCTGCAGTTCCTCATCTCTTTAACTGTTAACTTTGTTCCCAATCAGAAGAAATCACAAGAGTTCAGCAACAGTCAAGTCATAATGATGTAGCTATGTTCATGTTGGTATGTTTGATCTGTGAATTATTCAGTAATCAAAATTGGACGGTTACGATTTAGCTTCTCTCCATAGCGGACATATAATTGCTCTCTGAAAAAGCCGTGAAGCACTCCAAATTAAGTGATATCATTTACATAATACTGACCTTTCGACCATGGTTGAAACCATGGTCTACTGCGTTTGTAGTAATATGACAACCACTTTCCAAAAATGTCTGATCTCTCTCTCTCTCAGGATGTGTGCATGGCAGAGCCTGTTTCCCAGGGTAATGGCCCTGAGTATTTAGCAGACTGGGTGAGGACCTGTCTGACAGAGGATTTGTTATGGATGTTGACCATATGCTGTCACTACATATCCCATCTGTCCTCCCTGTGTGTGTGTGTCCTGTTCATGTGTGTGTGTGTCCTGTTCATGTGTGTGTGTGTCCTGTTCATGTTTGTGTGTGTCCTTGAACCAGCACCCCACACCTGCACTGTGGGTAATAATCTCAGAGCTCAGGGGGTCAGGGGAAAGGTTGCAAGGCAAAGCCTTTTATAGACCTGTTTGATTCCCCTGCCGTCTGTTCCCTCTAATGATTTCCCGTCTTTCTCTCCCACCACATGTCAATAGATCTCCTTGACGATAGCACTGATCCCATAGAAGCTTTTCACTGGAGAGCATTTGTGTGTAATGTCAGCAACAGGTGGCTTTATTGATTAATCGTGTCCACTGACGCTACAGAGTGGAGGCTACTAGCTAACAATAATGCTTTTTAAAGATTGACTTTTTTTTGACTGCGCTGTTCTGGCGCAGTCAACTCAGGAGGTACTGTCAGAAGGCGTTAAATGTCATATCTGATTGCAGCTTTTTTTCTGTCATTTCTACTGCATTTTCAGTTTCTAAGGAGTTTCTAAGGGTTTCAGAATACACATTCATCTGTCACGCTCTCCAAGAAAGAGTCATCACTCAACTCAACCACAGCGGAAATAGTCTGAATAGGAGTCTTACCATACACATTATACATCAATGATGTAGCTCTTGCTGCTGGTGATTCTCTGGTCCACCTCTACGCAGACAACACCCTTCTGTATACTTCTGGCCCTTCTTTGGACACTGTGTTAACTACCCTCCAGACGAGCTTCAATGCCATACAACTCTCCTCCAACTGCTCTTAAATGCAAGTAAAACTAAATGCATGCTCTTCAACCGATCGCTGTCCGCACCTGCCCGCCCGTCCAGCATCACTACTCTGGACGGTTCTGACTTAGAATATGTGGACAACTACAAATACCTAGGTGTCTGGTTAGATTGTAAACTCTCCTTCCAGACTCACATTAAGCATCTCCAATCCAAAATTAAATCTAGAATCGGCTTCCTATTTCGCAACAAAGCATCCTTCACTCATGCTGCAAAACATACCCTCGTAAAACGGACTATCCTACCGATCCTTGACTTCGGTAAAGTCATTTACAAAATAGCCTCCAACACTCTACTCAGAAAATTGGATGCAGTCTATCACAGTGCCATCTGTTTTGTCACCAAAGCCCCTTATACTACCCACCACTGCGACCTGTATGCTCTCGTTGGCTGGCCTTCTCTTCATATTCGTCGCCAAAGCCATTGGCTCCAGGTCATCTATAAGTCTTTGCTAGGTAAAGCCCCGCCTTATCTCAGATCACTGGTCACCATAGCAGCACCCACCCGTAGCACGCACTCCAGCAGGTATATTTCACTGGTCACACCAAAGCCAATTCCTCCTTCGGCCGCCTTTCCGTCCAGTTCTCTGCTGCCAATGACTGGAACGAATTGCAAAAATCACTGAAGCTGGAGACTCATATCTCCCTCTCTAACTTTAAGCACCAGCTGTCAGATCAGCTCACAGATCACTGCACCTGTACACAGCCCATCTGTAAATAGCCCATCCAACTACCTCATCCCCATACTGTTATTTATTTTTTTGCTCCTTGCACCTCAGTATCTCTACTTGCACATTTATCTTCTGCACATCTATCACTCCAGTGTTTAATTGCTAAATTGTAATTATTTCGTCACTATGGCCTATTTATTGCCTTAACTCCATTATCTTACCTCATTTGCACACACTGTATATAGACTTTTCTATTGTGTTATTGACTGTATGTTTGTTTATTCCATGTGTAACTCTGTGTTGTTGTTTGTGTCGCACTGCTTTGCTTTATCTTGGCCAGGTCGCAGTTGTAACTGAGAACTTGTTCTCAACTGGCCTATCTGGTTAAATAAAGGTGAAATATATATATTTCCATACTAATGTGATGTAATGAGAAGGGCTATTTCATGAAATGTAATGTCATGGGCTATTTCATGAAATGTAATGACACGGGCTATTTCATGAGATGTGATGACATGGGCTATTTCATGAGCTGTAATGACATGGGCTATTTAGGAAAATGTAATGACACGGGCTATTTCATGAGATGTAATGACATAGGCTACTTCATGAGCTGTAATGACATGGGCTATTTAGGAAAATGTAATGACACGGGCTATTTCATGAGATGTAATGACATAGGCTACTTCATGAGATGTGATAACACGGGCTACTTCATGAGATGTAATGACACGGGCTATTTCATGAGCTGTAATGACATGGGCTATTTAGGAAAATGTAATGACACGGGCTATTTCATGAGATGTAATGACATAGGCTACTTCATGAGATGTGATGACACGGGCTACTTCATGAGACGTAATGACACGGGCTATTTCATGAGATGTAATGACATAGGCTATTTCATGAGCTGTAATGACATGGGCTATTTAGGAAAATGTAATGACATAGGCTATTTCATGAGATGCAATGACTTGGGCTGTTTCATGACATGTAATAATGAAATATGCTATTTAATGATATGTAATAATGAAATGAGCTATTTCATGAGATGCAATGACATGGGACATTTCTTGACCATTCCTGAAAGCTGGAAGAACAGCTGCTTTTAAAATAGCTATACATTCACTTACCAACTTAGCCTAAAAGAGGCTATTTCCCCCCAAAGTTCCTTGGTAAAAGGATTCTCCCGCCGTAAGCTACATGCCAGACCAATGTCATACAGCAACCCTGGAACAAAAAAATCACTTCCTACAATTTCCTCCCTCACTTCTCCTTGTTAGCAGACGTTGCCAAACTGCCCTTGATGGAACAGCAGGACATCCTAACAAGGTATAGAGACTTCAAGACGCTGGTGTCAGACCTCGTGCAGTTCTGTCGGTCCTGCCTACTGACCTTCTGAGGTCCCAGCCTTGAAGTTGCTACACCTCGTTAGGACCTCCTGCTGTTCCCTGAACAGAGCATGTCTTTCTTATTGTTGCTCAGCAGTGACTGACTGACTGACTTGCTCGCCAAAGGTCTGGGGAGGTACATATAGTCCTTCAATATTATCAGCACAAACACACGTTCACATATAGACAAAGTTGGAGACATGAGCTGTTGCATATGTTCTACAGAAGAAATACTGTAAAACTGCTGTTAAATAAGGCTATGTTCATTAGAGCCACCATGACAATGTTGTGATACCAGGTATCGTAGATGCCAGTAGTGGCTGCTGAATTTGCGTTGTTCCTTTTCAAGGGATTCTATAATGCAATTCATTGAAATCAGAGCAACACAATTATTGACAAAATATTGCTGTCTACTCATTATCACTACAAGTGCTTATTCAGAAGAGGAAATTGTATGTACTTCCTAAGAATTGAGTGCCTTGACCAGAGCCTGGACCTTTCATGTTCTGTCATAATGGGATTTGCAAGAAGCGTTTCTCTGGAGATAATAGGGTTTGAGTGTGTGTGCCTACAGTACACTGTAGCTTTGAGAAGCCCGTTTTCATTTTGGAGGTTGGAGCTTTTGAGTGGTCTGGTCTCAGGGAATAAAAAGCTTTTATTCTGTCTGCACACACTGGGGGATTTTCATTCAATGATGGGACTTATTATTAAAGGCCATGGGGCTAGAAATATCCCATATTCTAAGTACATATAGCAGAAATTGATGTACTTTTTCAAGACCCAAACGACAATTGACAGTACAACTTGGTAACACACACACCACCAATTGTAAAATTACTGCATTTGACCACATTCATTTTGAAAACTGCTTCAGAATCAGTGGCTGGGTGCTGTTGTGAAGTGTGTATATGAGGAGTTCTGCTGATAACAGTAGTCTGGTAACAGAAATCCAATTAAAAGCACCTGGGCCCTGAGGAAATGGGGGAGGCCGATACCTTTTAAAATACACCACAGAGCCTAGCAGGCTATGAGTGGTGCTACTGGGCCCCTGACTGACTGCTTCTATAAGTCTGAAAGGAACAAGCAGGACCTGGGGTTTCCTTCTCTCTGCCAGTCAATAAAGACGCACCCACACGTGCAATCCACAGATACACAGGTGTACACACACAGATGTTGCAAACATGTGCAATCACACAACACATCTAAGACACACAAATTAATATGCATACACACACCTGAACCCGACCCTGTCCATGGACATCTTCACTGACTTCAAAGGCCTTTTAAAAACAAGCCTCAATGCTCAAAATTAGATGGCTGAAGAGTGCTCAAAATGAAGAGGGCTCACAATGAAGAGGGCTCACAATGGCATGTGATGAACAGCTTCCTACTATGAGGTCTGGACTGTCAGCTCCAGGTCTATGTGAGTGAAATAGAATGATTGACAGATCTTTTATAATCCACTGGTATGAATGAATGTCCTTCAGCCCCTTACCAACATGCACACGCACACACAATCATCTTTCCCTGGGGGACTGTGAGGTTATTAAAGCTAAAAATATAATAATGGTGAGGCTGGATGACAAAGATCAACATGAGCCAGTTAATTGGGGGTGACCCGTCCTGCGCTGTGAAGTGATTAAGAGGAAGACAATATTAAAAGAGTTCAGGGGATGCTTAATTGGTGGCGCTGAATCATTATCACGATTCTTGTGAGATTCTGAAGTTGATTCCTGTGATCTTGAATCTAGTTCTCAGGTATAACAGTGTGTAAACAATGGGGTAATTTCTGGTCACCTGTTGGAGATGATGACTCAGATCGTAAAATGTGATATTTATCCATAATTGGACACACAAAGTGTATATTCAGAATTGCACCTGCTGTTCTTCATAAGTGAAGTGTGCTGTGTGCCTCTCTTTGATGACATACCTGATATTCACTCTTTGAATGTGCTTGTTATCGGATGTGTGCTTTATAGATGTTGAGCATATCACTAGAATAAAAATTACTGTTTTCTCTCATTTTGAAACATTTTCTAATTAGGTTCATTTAGATTTTAGATCACTATTCTCATATCTTCTACAATGTTATGTAGAAGAGTAGAGGATAGATGTATTGTAAAATGAGCGCATAACAGTACATAGCTAGGCAGTATCAAACACAGAATCTTGGACTGCTTACTGTACATCTATTCTGCAAGGATAATACCAAGCACCTAAATACTTCACACAGCCTACATAGTTGTCACCATATTAGCTAATGTCAAGGTCAACATAGCTACTAGAACTACTGCGTTAGTGAACCCGCTATAATCATGCAATACAGTGTACAGTCAGCAAGGAGTTTAGCATTTACACTGGCGGGCACCAGCGGCAAAAAATTAGAAAACCAAAAGCTTGACTTGGAAGAGCTCCAGTGTTGGATAGCCATAACCAGCTAGCTAACATAGCATCCCTCTCTGTTTGAGCCAGGTGTTTGAGTAGGCTAAACTAGCTATCTGCATTCGCTTGTTAAGTGAAAGTGAAAAAAATACAACAAAATACAGCTAGCTCTATCTCTCTCTTGCTTCTCCTTCATTTTTGACTAAATTAATTTGTAAAGGACTTTTCAACTATTGTCTTTCTCTTTCTTTGAGTCAACTACTCACCACATTTTATGCACTGCAGTGCTAGCTAGCTGTAGCTTATGCTTTCAGTACTAGATTCATTCACTGATCGTTTGATTAGGTGGACAACATGTCAGTTCATGCTGCAATAACTCTGATAGGTTGGAGGATGTCCTCCAGAAGTTGTCATAATTACTGTGTAAGTCTATGGAAGAGGGTGAAAACCATGCGCCTCCTAGGTTTTGTATTGATGTCAATGTACCCAGAGGAGGACGGAAACTAGCTGTCCTCCAGGTACACCATGGTGCTACCCTACAGAGTGCTGTTAAGGTTAATGTAAACCTTCATTGCAAAACAGTGTGTTTTAATCAATTATTTGGTGACGTGAATATATTTAGTATAGTTTTAACTAAAAATGTAAACTTTTATAATCACTATTTTTATTTTTATGAAATTCACTGAGGATGATGGTCCTCCCCTTCCTCCTCTGAGGAGCCTACACTGCTACACATGCACTCATTTACACATTGTGTTTGTCATACAAGGCTGGTAGAGCGATTTAGGACATTAAAGAGACAGAGCGTCAATGGGAGAGGAACGTCTTTTGAAAAGCTACTAGGAATGTAGTGACTGGGTCTTCACAACTGTCAAACCCTGACTTAGGGAGTGGTAAAATCATTTAAACACTATTCACACACAGAGAATATTCTTGCACATTTCCTCAAAGAACTGAGAGAGGAGGATACATTGGTTACCATAGCAATTGTCGACAGTGTCAAATGGTTACCTAGAAACTAGTCCTGGAGCCTATCTATTTTTATGGAGCATGCAGCCTCTACATTTGCTGTCTGTTTGGTCAGAGTAATGTCAGAGAGATGTAATTGCATTGTCAGATGCTGGGAAGGGACAAGGCCTATGTCACATCCTACAGGGTCACATGGAGGTCAGTTGGAACACAATGACAACATTAACCCTGTAAAATTATGGTGGCAGATACCCTAGCGGTTAGAGCATTGAGCCAGTAACTGAAAGGTCGCTAGATTGAATCCCTGAGTCAACAAGGTGAAAAATATGTCTGTACCCTTGAGCAAGGCACTTAACCCCAATTGTTCCAGGGTTGCCAAGGGTCAATCCACCCGATCCCATACTCACGGGAACTTTGTGAGGTTGATCCGAGGCGCGATTACGTGTGAAATAGAACAAATGTAAGCACCCACCAAATAATGACTATTATTAATTAAATAATCTCAGTAAAGATTGATAAATGGTAATTGGCTGCATACTGTAGATACATACTCTGTATAGAAATGCAAGAGGATGAGTAGGTCAAATGCGAGAGTAAATATAGTGAATTTAACCTTTATTTAATTAGGCAAGTCAGTTAAGAGCAAATTCTTATTTACAACGACGGCCTACCAAGACTCTGAATACAGTGCCTTCAGAAAGTATTCAGACCCCTTAACTTTTTCTACATTTTGTTACGTTACAGCCTAATTCAAAAATGTCCCTCATCAATCTACACACAATACCCCATAATGACAAAACAAAAACACGTTTTTAGAAATGTTTGCAAATATATAAAACAAATAATGAAATATCACATTTCCATAAGTATTTAGACCCTGTATTCAGTACTCTGTTGAAGCACCTTTGGCAGCGATTACAGCCTCGAGTCTTCTTGGGTATGACACTACAAGCTTGGCACACCTGTATTTGGGGAGTTTCTCACAATCTTCTCTGCAAATCCTCTCAAGCTCTGTCAGGTTGGATGGGGAGCGTTGCTGAACAGCTTGTATTTTCTGGTCTCTCCAGATATGTTTGATCGGGCCATTCAAGGACATTCAGAGACTTGTCCCGCAGCCACTCCTGCGTTGTCTTGGCTGTGTGCTCAGGGTCGGTGTCCTGTTGAAAGGTGAACCTTCGCCTCAGTCTGAGGTCCTGAGTGCTCTGGAGCAAGTTTTCATTAAGGACCTCTCTGTACTTTGCGCCATTCATTTTTACCTCAATCCTAACTAGTCTTCCAGTTCCTGCAGCTGAAAAACATCCCCACAGCATGATGCTGCCACCACCATACTTCACCGTAGGGATGGTGCCAGGTTTCTTCCAGACGTGGCACTTGGCATTCAGGATTCAGGTTTCTTGGTGTCATCAGACCAGAGAATCTTGTTTCTCATGGTCTGAGTCTTTAGGTGCCTTTTTGCAAACTCCAAGCGGGCTGTCATGTGCCTTTTACTGAGGAGTGGCTTCTGTCTGGCCACTCTGCCATAAAGGCCTGGCTGCAGAGATGTTTGTCCTTCTGTAAGGTTCTCCCCTCTCCACAGAGGAACTCTAGAGCTCCGTTAGAGTGACCATCGGGTTTTTGGTCACCTCCCTGATCAAGGCCCTTCTCCCAGATTGCTCAGTTTGGCCGGGCGGCCAGTTCTAGGAAGAGTCTTGGTGGTTCCAAACTTCTTCCATTTAAGAACAATGGAAGCCACTGTGTTCTTGGGGACCTTCAATGCTGCAGACATCTTTTGGTACTCTCCAGATCTGTGCCTCGACACAATCCGGTCTCGGCGCTCTACGGACAATTCCTCCGACCTCATGGCTTGGTTTTTGCTGTAGTCCCACTGTCAACTGTGGGACCTTATATAGACAGGTGTGTGCCTTTCCAAATCATGTCCAATCAATTGAATTTACCACAGGTGGACTCCAATCAAGTTGTAGAAACATCTCAAGGATGATCAATGGAAACAGGATGCATCTGAGCTCAATTTCGAGTCTCATAGCAAAGGGTCTGAGTATTTGTGTAAATGAGGTATTTCTGTTTTACAAAAAACAGTTTCTGCTTTTTCATTATGGGGTATTGTGTGTAGATTGCTGAGGATATTTTTTATTTAATCCGTTTTAGAATAAGGCTGTAACGTAACAAAATGTGAAAAAAGTCAAGGGGTCTGAATACTTTCCGAAGGCACTATATGGGGTAGCGTTCCATGTCCTGACTTCTCAAACCATTAGGAGTGGCCTGACACTGACTGAAGGTCAATCTATTCTTTCCTGTGTATATCTCAAACCCCACTGAAGTTGGCAATCACACATCTGCCAGGCCATACATTCACAAGGCCGCAGGGCCAGACGGATTACCAGAACGTGTACTGCGAGCATACGCTGACCAACTCGCAAGTGTCTTCACTGACATTTTCAACCTCTCCCTGTCCGAGTCTGTAATACCAACATGTTTTAAGCAGACCACCATAGTGCCTGTGCCCAAGAACACTAAGGTAACCTGCCTAAATGACTACCGACCCGTAGCACTCACATATGTAGCCATGAAGTGCTTTGAAAGGCTGGTCATGGCTCACATCAAACTATTACCCCAGAAATCCTAGACCCACTCCAATTTGCATACCGCCCCAACAGATCCACAGATGATGCAATCTTTATTGCACTCCACACTGCCCTTTCACACCTGGACTGAAGGAACACCTATGTGAGAACGCTATTCACTGACTACAGCTCAGCGTTCAACACCATAGTGCCCTCAAAGCTCATCAATAGGCTAGGGACCCTGGGACTAAACACCTCCCTCTGCAACTGGATCCTGGACTTCCTGACGGGCCGCCCCCAGGTGGTAAGGGTAGGTAATAAAACATCCACCATGCTGATCCTCAACACAGGGGCCCCTCAGGGGTGCGTGCTCAGTCCCCTCTTGTACTCCCTGTTCACTCATGACTGCACGGCCAGGCACGACTCCAACACCATCATTACATTTGCTGATGACACAACAGTGGTAGGTCTGATCACCGACAACAACGAGACAGCCTATAGGGAGGAGGTCAGAGATCTGGCCGTGTGGTGCCAGCACAACAACCTCTCCCTCAACGTAATCAAGATAAAGGAGATGATTGTGGACTACAGGAAAAAGAGGACCGAGCACACCCCCATTCTCATCAACAGGGCTGCAGTGGAGCAGGTTGAGAGTTTCAAGTTCCTTGGTGTCCACATCACCAACAAACTAACATGGTCCAAGCACACTATGCCAATCGTGAAGCGGGCACGGCAAAACCTATTCCCCCTCAGGAGACTGAAAAGATTTGGCATGGGTCCTCAGATCCTCAAAAGGTTCTACAGCTGCACCATCGAGAGCATCCTGACTGGTTGCATCACTGCCTGGTATGACAACTGCTCGGCCTCCGACCGCAAGGCATTACAGAGGGTAATGCGAACAGCCCAGTACTGGGGCCAAGCTTCCTGCCATCCATGACCTCTATACCAGGCAGTGTCAGGAGAAGGCCCTGAAAATCGTCAAAGACTTCAGCCACCCTAGTCATAGACTGTTCCATCTGCTACCACACGGCAAGCGGTACCGGAGCGCCAAGTCTAGGTCCAAGAGGCTTCTAAACAGCTTCTACCCCCCAAGCCATAAGATTCCTGAACATCTAGTCAAATGGCTACCCAGACTATTCATATTGCGCCCCCCCCCCCCCCCCCCCCCCCCCCCCCCCCCCCCATCCCCTCTCCGCACCACTGCCACTCTCTGTTGTCATCTATGCATAGTCACTTTAATTAACTCTACCTCCATGTACATACTATCTTAACTAACCAGTGCCCCCACACATTGACTCTGTACCAGCACCCCCTGTATATATTGTTATTTTTTACTGCTCCTCTTTAATTACTTGTTACTTTTATCTCTTATTCTTGTCCATAAAACTGCACTGTCGGTTAGGGGCTCGAAAAGTAAGCATTTCACTGTAAGGTCTACACCTTTTGTATTTGGAGCATGTGACTAATAAAATTTGATTTGATTATACTGCATTATCAGTATGTTCTGAAGCCAAATACCCTACAAATGTAACAAGGTGATTTAAGGGGTTGCACTTGCATCATAAATGTGCGCACTCATTTAATTGGGTGCCTGATTGCTTCCCATCGTCATAGTGAAGAAGCCCACCCTTGAAGGAAGCCATTCCTAATCATCACAGCCCACTACAATCAGGGCTCCTCTCTCAGACCACATTACTGATTGGCACCGAGGGGCACTAAGCACACTTTTACTAATGTCACCATTCCCAAACATATCATTCATAAATTCTATAAAGAAAGAAGCAATCAATAACAATGCTCAACTATTCTGAATAAAGGTGTAATATTTGTACGAATAGAATGCATGCACGCACGATACTACTCTATGTCGCTTTTTGATGAAAGTGTCTTGCTACATGGTATATATTACTATTATATTATTTTAATATAATGGCAATGTTAAATACTCATTTCTGATTGGTTTGAAGGGCATTCTAAAGCGTGCATTATTTAAGCAACAAGGCCCGAGGTGGTGTGGTATATGACGCAAAACGGATTGCCTGGATACAGCCCTTAGCCTGGTTTATTAGCCATATAACACAAACCCCTGAGGTGCCTTATTGCTATTATAAACTGGTTACCAACATAATTAGGAGAGTGAAAATAAATGTTTTGTCAAACGCGTGGTATACGGTTTGATATACCAAGGTTGTCAGCCAATCATTATTCAGGGCTCGAACCAGCCAGTTTATAATTTCCTATAACGCAAGGCATGGTAGAATTCAATGACTATAGTTCATTCCTACATGTTCTATGTTTGAGCTGCTTTGGAAAGCAAAAGTCGAATTGAAAATATTATTGGCATCGTTGAATTCGATTTTCTAAATAGCAAGACATGGACGGTTAGTTCCACTCCACTAGCAGTGGAGCACTAGTGGAACACACTAGCACTAGTGGAACACATCTGCCTCATCGTTCTTTATTTTGCATAGAACGTATAGCCCCCTTGTTGATTAACCCTTATTTTATACCATGGCATTGTTGAATACTCGTTTCTGATTGGCTTGAGGGGCACTCTAGAGCGTACATAATTTCACTATAACACGCGGTATATCAGCAAGGTAGAATCCAGTGGCTATAGTTCATTCTTATATGTTCTATGTTTGAGCTGTTTTGGTAAGCTTGCGCTTCGTAGAACAAACCTTCCACGTCGTTTATATTTTCCACTCGTTGATGATCTATTATTCTTCTGGCGTTGCAATACATTCTCATACAATACAATGCTGCCCTCACCTGGTTGCCGAACGTCACTACATAACCAAAGTATTTTGGTGGACAGTGGCATATACTGGTCATTCATTATAAGGTACGACACCATCACTATGCATACACACAATGAATGGTAAAAAGCCGGGATGACTTTAAATTCCATTGAACTTTTGAAGCATCAGATACATTTTGATACAATGTACCAATATAACTTCCAAAGCAGATTTTATAATTCTATGATAAAGTGACTGGCTCACGCAGTCTGTAAAGAAAGTATGAGGTCCAATAGTTCCTGTTCAAGCATTAGTTTTAGAAGTAGACCAGTCTTCAAGTAGGGCCTCATCAATGTAATGGCGTTAGCAGGTCCACCCTTTAGCTGAATTAGGGGCAACTCCTCCCCCATACTTTCCCCATGAGCCCCCCCCACACATCAAATCAAATCACATTTTATTTGTCACCTGTGCCGAATACAACAGTGAAATGCTTACATACAAGCACTTAACCAACAATGCCGTTTTAAGAAAATCCCTAAAAAAGTAAGAGATAAGAATAACAAATCATTAAAGAGCAGCAGTAAATAACAGTAGCGGCGATATATACAGGGGGTACCGGCACAGAGTCAATGTGGCAATATGCGGGGGGCACCGGTGTCGAATTAATTATGTACATGTAGGTAGAATTAATAAAGTGGCTATGCATAGATAATAACAGAGAGTAGCAGCAGCGGGGGGGCGGGGTGCAATGCAAATAGTCTGGGTAGCCATTTGACTAGATGTTCAGGAGTCTTATGGCTTGGGGTTAGAAGCTGTTTAGAAGCCTCTTGAACCTAGACTTGGCGCTCTGTTACCACTTGCCGTGCAGTATCAGAGAGAAGTGGAAGTGGGATTTTTTTGATGTGAGTGGTTTTCCATTGAATGCCTATTGACTATGTAATTGGTTAGGGCCCAGATTGCAGTTCCTATGGCTTCCACTAGATGTCAACAGTCTTTAGACATGGTTTCAGGCTTGTTTTCTGAAAAACGACAAAGAAAATACCTTTTGGTTAGGGGACTGGGGAAGCATGCAGTACTGGTTTGCACGTGTGACTGTGTGCGCGCCCTTCGTTGTTTTTCCTTTCTATTGAATACGCTATTGTCCGGTTGAAATATTATCGATTATTTAGATAATTGACACCCTGAGGATTAGTTATAAACATCGTTTGACATGTTTTGACGAACTTTACCGGTACTATTAGGATGTATTCGTCTGCATGTTTTGACCGCCTTTGAGCCAGTGGATTACTGAACAAAACGCACCGACAAACTGAGTTTTTGGGATATAAAGAGGGACTTTACCGAACAAAACAACCATTTATTGTGTAGCTGGGACTCTTGTGACTGCAACCAGATGAAGATCTTCAAAGGTAAGTGATTCATTTTATTTCTATTTCTGACTTTCGTGACTCCTCTACTTGGTTGGAAAATGTTTGTATGCTTTTGTAAGCGGGGCGCTGTCCTCAGATAATCGTGTGTTATGCTTTCGCCGTAAGGCCTTTTTGAAATCTGACAAAGCGGCTGGATTAACAAGAAGTTAATCTTTTAACCGATGTATAACACTTGTTTTTTTCCTGAATGTTTATTATTACTATTTCTGTAATTTGAATTTGGAGCTCTGCAATTTCACCGGATGTTGTCGAGGTGGGTCGCTAGCGGCACGGCTGCGTCAGAGAGGATAATGGTGTTGATGTGAGGCATGACCAGCCATTCAAAGGATTTCATGGCTACATACGTGAGGGCTACGGGTCGCTAATTATTTAGGCAGGTTACCTTAGTGTTCTTGGGCACAGGTACTATGATGGTCTGCTTGAAACATGTTGGTATTACAGACTCGGACAGGGAGAGGTTGAAAATGTCAGTGAAGACACTTGCCAGTTGGTCAGCGCATGCTCGGAGTACACGTCCTGGTAATCCGTCTGGCCCAGCGGCCTTGTAAGTGTTGACCTATTTAAAGGTCTTACTCACATTGGCTGCGGTGAGCGTGATCACACAGTCTTCCGGAAGAGCTGATGCTCTCATGCATGTTTCAGTGTTACTTGCCTTTAAGCGAGCATAGAAATTATTTAGCTCGTCTTGTATCACTGGGCAGCCCTCGGCAGTGCTTCCCTTTTGCAGTCTGTAATAGTTTAAGCCCTGCCACATCTAAGTACCCCTGACTGCAGTGTGCAATTCGGGGCGGGGCTCAATGTGGGCGGAGTCAAACGTTTGACTCCGCCCACATTTGATCCCACCAACTGTTTTTTTTGTCCATCTGAGGTTTGACAGTCACACACTGAACACAAACACACACGTTTGTGGAAGGCACACGTTGAATACAAACGTATTTCATTTTTGAAGATCGTAAGAAATATTGTATAAAGTGGTACCTGCACATGTGCTTCATGCTATATTTGAGACAAGCTACTGATATTGTTGCAGTGAACATCAGACTTGTTATGTATGTCATGTACTGTTAAAATTGTGTTGATTAATGTAATTATATTATTTCATTGAGCATCTATATACAGTTACTACCTATCCTGATTTATAATGCTATTTACTTTCCTCATGAGAATGGAGACAGACTATACCATTTAGACATAGTGACAAGCTGCATGTGCTTTGTACATTAAGTTATACCAGCTCCATCCAGTAAAGAGATCAGAGACTTGGGTGACTTTACGTCATCTTTACTAAACAACACAATTAACACTTGAAACAATTAACACAGCAGACAAAAACAAGGTTTGACCACTCCTCAAAAATGGCTTCACTCCTGCTCCTCAAGAGGCAGACTCTTCCACATTACGACGAACGTGACAGAGGAGAACCAAGGCGCAGCGTGATATAAATACATTCCTCTTAATTATTTACCGAAACGAAGAACACTAAACACACTATCAAAATAACCAACGAACGTAACGCTATATAAACAATAAGTGCAGACACAGGCAACTTACACATAGACAATAACCCACAACACAAAACAGGCTACCTAAATATGGTTCCCAATCAGAGACAACGCAAAACACCTGTCTCTGATTGAGAACCATATCAGGCCAAACACATAGAAATAGACAAACCAGACATAGAACATAGAATGCCCACACAGATCACACCCTGACCAAACAAAACATAAAACATACAAAGCAAACTATGGTCAGGGCGTGACACAGACAGTCATTTTCTTGTTGTCAACTGCCTCCACATAGAACATCTCATAATCTCTCTGTAACTGGAACATGAACGTTTCCTAGAGGAGAATATTTTCCTCTTCATCCAGGCCATCATACAACCGTAGTTCTTTAAGGGTTGTGATACGGTCTTCCCCGTCCATCCCAATTACACTAGGGAGGGAAACAGTGCCTTTAAATGTTTGGAGTTCGCACCACCTTGCTGCCTCTAGGGTGTCCCTTAGAAGAACATCTGCTTCCTTGAAGAAAAAGGAAGAATAAATATTAAGAGTAGCGCCTCATTGGGTGATCAAGTCAAATTACACCCCGCTTTCACAATACCACCATGCAAACAAAAACCACTATTACTAAAGGGGTTTTCAGTGATATCTATAACTACTCACCAAGTCATCACAACTATTATATCTTGACATGCATCAAGCCTTCAGCATTATACACAATCGACTACATACCCAGTTCACAGTTCGCCGTGCATTTTGTTTTCAGTATCGTCTAGAAAGAAAACAGATTGTGGTCATTAAGTAATGTAAAGGAACCTCTAGGGATGTGTGTACAAGAATGCACCTTACTTTAGCTAATAGCCTATACAGTACCTG
The DNA here is from genome assembly GCF_016432855.1 of Salvelinus namaycush. NCBI lineage: Eukaryota > Metazoa > Chordata > Actinopteri > Salmoniformes > Salmonidae > Salvelinus > Salvelinus namaycush. The sequence continues at coordinate 14,496,637 of NC_052314.1, forward strand.
ATCCTGCAGAGCTGGATGCTGATATGACCTCTACATCATCCTGAAATATATTGGAGGGGGGGGGGGGGGGTTTAAGTCTTTAAACATTGGTTTAAGACTATACCACTGCCATATGACACCTCCTACCTGTAGTGTGTTTTGTTTTCGCCGCCTTTTTCAATCTTTCAACCTCTCTTCTTCAGACCTTAGTGAGTGAATGACATACATTATATACATTCAATATGAAAATATATATTCAGATCAGTCTGGCTACAGTGAAACAAGTGATTTTAAGGATGCAAATGAAAGTTTTTATAAATGTTCAATACTTACGGCATGGGAAAGTCCTGCAAGAGAACTAGGCACCACCATCACCTAATTTGCTGCATGTTTTCCTTTGAAAAAGAAAATCACACAACCGGATGGGTATCCCAAAGAACATTATATCCACTAGTGATGAGAATTTCATAATTTATACATACCTCAGTGAAATCACACTGTGCTTCCATTGCAATGTACAGGGCGTACTGTAAGTTAATTTATGGGCAGGAGGGACGGTAGCGTCCCACCTGACAAACATCAGGTGAAATTGCAGACTACAGTATTATAAATATTTAACTTTCATAAAATCAAAAGTGTAATACATCAAAATAAAGCTTAACGTCTTGTTAATCCAGCCGCGGTGTCAGATTTCAAAAAGGCTTTACGGCGAAAGCAAACCATGCGATTATCTGAGGACAGCGCCCCGCATACAAACACATGAAAAACATATTTCTACCAGGCAGGTGCGACACGAAAGTCAGAAATAGCGATATAAAAAAATGCCTTACCTTTGAAGATCTTCTTCTGTTGGCACTCCAAAAGGTCCCAGTTACATCACAAATGGTCCTGTTGTTCGATAATGTCTTTTGTAAGTTATATCCATAAAACTCAGTTTAGCTGGCAACCTTCGGTCAATAATCCACCCAGTTTCCCTCCATCAAAATGCATACAAAATGAATCCCAAACGTTACTAATAAACTTTTCCAAACAAGTCAAACAACATTTATAATCAAACCGTACGTAAATAAACGATACAATTTAAGACGGAGAATCGTTATTGTCTTTACCGGAGAAAAATACCAAAGAACGCGTTCTCTTCCACGCGCTTGGAAACACTACAGCCAAAATGGGAGCCACCTAGAAAAAACACTTCCAAAAACCAGCCTGAAACTCTTTCTAAAGACTGTTGACATCTAGTGGAAGCCCTAAGCACTGCAATCTGGGAGGACTTGGCCTTATAATTAAAGTGATAACCATTGAAAATAGAGATAGGCTGAATTTGTATTTTTTGGGGGGGGGGGGGTGGTTTGTCCTCAGGGTTTCGCCTGCCATATCAGTTCTGCTATACTCACAGACATAATTTTAACAGTTTTAGAAACTTCAGAGTGTTTTCTATCCAAGTCTACCAATTATATGCACATCCTGGCTTCTGGGCCTGAGTAACAGGCAGTTTACTTTGGTCATGCTTTTCATCCGGACGTCAAAATACTGCCCCCTACCAAAGAGAGATTAAGAAAGAGTAGGTTGTTAAGTTTGATAGTTATGATAACAACAATAATGATAATAGTAAATTATAATAATACCACTCCCCCCAGGAATATATTTCAGGATGCAGAAGACATCCCCCCTAAGAAGTCACAGCATGTCACATCAGCATCCAGCTCTGCAGGAGTTTGATGTATGAATTGTGTGTGTAGTGTAAAAACTGTAGGAAATAGGTCCCAAAAAGTGTCAAGAATAATAAAGAAAAAAAAGTATGAGCAATAACAATAGTGTGCTTTGCATGCCGCAAGCATAGAAATAATAATAACTTTTCATATGTTATAACAGAAAATAGGACTAATATAATATACTGAATAGCCAGCATCTTACCATCAAAACAAAACACCCCACATTTGTTTGAAAATCCTTGCTTTGGTAGGTCCTGTGGTGTGAACAAGGTACAATTTTCAATAAAGGAATGAAAATCAAATGGTACAGTTGAGTGGAATAATTTAAAGGAATATCCAACCTGAACATCATCCACACCAAAAGTCCTCCAAGGTCCAGGGAACAAGATCCGAGCAATGTTTCTGTGAACACAGTGTATGTGAAAGTAAAGAAAAACTACAATTTAACAGCTTTTTATACTCCAGCATGCATAACCGTTTTGAACACAGTTGGAACTGAATTAGCCCAAGTATTTTTCACAACATGTATGGGTGTTGCTGGTCCATAAAATTTATTTTCGACTGCAAACACACCATTTCTCACATCAATGCACTCACATGCCAAAAACCTTTCCTTGGACACTATTTCAAAGCAATGTGTATGCTTTCTTCGTAAATGTGTTTCCATGTTTTTCTTATTTAACTTAAGTTTGCAGTGGGGACAAGTTACAAAGACTTTTCTTGACTTACCATGTATGTTGGGACCAGGTGATTTTATTATTGTATTTACTATGTGAAGGCCTGTGTAGACTCGCTATGTGTAACTAAGGGAATGGCCGTCGGCATCAACGATACACATTTAGAACCAGCCAAAAACAACAAGGCATACATTGAAGAAACACAGAAAATCAACGATCAAATCGATTACATAACTGTACATGTAAACCTAGGCTTACTGCTCAAGTAGGCAAATTTGTCCAAATAAGATTCCCTCATTGTAAGCAATTAGCTAGCTCACGTTCAAAAGGGTGCTATTGCTAATTAGCTAGCTCAAGTGCAAATGGGTGCTAATTAACACTATGCTAACATCGGTGTGGTAGTTGGTTATATAAAAATATACCACTGCACTGGTATAACATGAACATTACAAAGTACATTACGCATAATGACAGTCTCACTTCCATGGTTGATATTTTTATCCATGTAGGTTAGGTTCGATTAAGATTTGCTTTCGTTGACGTTGACACCTTCGACGTGAACTCAACTTGGGTGTGCTTGAAGGAGACGAGACGGGAAGGGTTCGTGTTAAACGCGTTTGACTCCGCCCACATTGGGCCCGAACTGCACACTGCAGTCAGGGACTTCTACATCCCACGAGCTTCGGAGCCGGTGTAGTACGCTTTGCCTGTTTGATGGTTCATCGGGGGTATAGCGGGATTTCTTATAAACTTCTGGGTTAGAGTCCTGCTCCTTGAAAGCCGTAGCTCTACCCTTTAGCTCAGTGCGAATGTTACCTGTAATCCATAGCCTCTGGTTGGGGTATGTACGTACGGTCACAGTGGGGACGACGTCCTCGATGCACGTATTGATAAAGCCAGTGGTGTACTCCTCAATGCCATCGGAAGAATCACGGAACATATTCCAGTCTGTGCTAGCAAAACAGTCATGTAGTTTAGCATCTGCTTCATCTGACCACTGTTTTATGGACCGAGTCACTGGTGCTTCCTGCTTTAATTTTTGCTTGTAAGCAGGAATCCGGAGGGTAGATTTATGGTCAGATTTGCCAAATGGAGGGTGAGGGAGAGCTTTGTACGCATCTCTGTGTGGAGTAAAGGTGGTCTAGATTTTTCCCCCTCTGGTTGCACATTTAACATGTTGATAGAAATTAGGTAAAACTGATTTAAGTTTCCCTGCATTAAAGTCACTAGCCACTAGGAGCGCCGCCCCTGGATGAGCATTTTCCTGTTTGCTTATGGCGGAATACAGCTCATTGAGTGCGGTTTAGTGCCAGCCTCGGTCTGTGGTGGTATGTAGACAGCCATGAAAAATACAGATAAACTCTCTAGGTAGATAGTGTGGTCTACAGCTTATCATGAGATACTCTACCTCAGGTGAGAAAAACCCTGAGACTTCCTTAGATATCGTGCACCAGCTATTGTTTACAAATATGCATAGGCCCCCGCCCCGTGTCTTCCAAGAGGCTGCCGTTCTGTCCTGCTGATAGAGTGTATAACCAGCCAGCTGTTTGTTCTTAATGTCGTCGTTCAGCCACGACTCTGTGAAACAAGATATTACCATTTTTAATGTCTCGTTGGTAGGATATACGTGCTTTCAGTTCGTCCCATTTATTTTCCAGCAATTGAACGTTAGCTAGCAGAATGGAAGGCAAGTGCAGATTAGCCACTCGTTGCCTGTTCCTCACAAGACATCCTGATCTCTTTCCTCAAAATCTATGTTTCCTTTTCCAGTGAATCACGGGTATCTGGGCCTGGTCGGGTGTCCATAGTATATCCCTTGCATCCGACTCATTGAAGAAGAACTCCTTGTCCAATTTGAGGTGAGTAATCCCAGTTCTGATGTCCAGAAGCTCTTTTCGGTCATAAGAGATGGTAGCAGCAACATTATGTACAAAACCAGTTACGAACAACGCAAAAAAAAAAAAAAAAATAGCATAGTTGGTTAAGAGCCGATAAGACGGCAGCCCTACCCACCGGCGCCATCTTTAGCGCACATACGGGTAGTTACTCGCTACAGTGGCCATGTTCGAGAGGATCAAAACCGAAATGTATAATTGGTAAATTGTAAATGACTGACTGATCTACAAATAATAATGAGTAGTTATTTATTTTCTTTCACCCCTTTTCGTGGTATCCAACAGTCTTGTCCCATCGCTGCAACTCCTGTACGGACTCGAGAGAGGCAAAGGTCGAGAGCCGTGCGTCCTCCGAAACACAACCCAGCCTCACTGCTTCTTGACACAATGCTCGCTTAACCCGGAAGCCAGCCGCACCAATGTGTCGGAAGAAACACCGTACACCTGGCGACAGTGTCAACGTGCATTGCGCCCGGCCCGCCACAGGAGTCACTAGAGCGCGATGGGACAAGAACATCCCTGCTGGCCAAACCCTCCCCTAACCCGGACGATGCTGGGCCAATTGTTCGCTGCCCCATGCCCCGCAGCCGGCTGCGACAGAGCCTGGACTCGAATCAGGATCTCTAGTGGCACAGCTAGCGCTGTGATGCAGTGCCTTAGACAACTGCGGCACTCTGGAGGCCCATGAATAGTTATTTCTGATGCAAGGTTTTCTGTAGATCAGTTAGTCATTACTCACCTGTACTGTCGGCTGCATAGTCGAACAAACCCAGTAATTTCCAACACGGATCATTTCAGACTTCCATGATGAATAGCGTTTCATGCGCCCGTTAGAGGTAGCATTAGTAACACTATGTACGATTCAGAGTTAAAATTTCACAAGCATATCAGTCTCCTGAGAGACCATCAAAAATTGCCAAAGCCGACTATATTTCAAGTCGTCTCGGCGGGGTATTGGGTAAAGTTTTCAACTAGCAATAATCGCGCCTCGGATAAACCTCATAGGCTACGATACTGCCACTGCGCAAAGATAAAGAGGAAGGGGATTGGGTGGATATACTTTCGACTCGATGATGATTCCTATAACGGTTTCAATAAAAAAATTATAAACAATACACAAATAGAGATAGATTAGGGAGACGTGTAAAATGTTATTATGATGTGAACACAATTAAAAATATATATTCTTTAATGTTTCATTTAAAATATTCAAAGAAATGCCGTGCATTGTGGGATACATTGTGTCAACATGTGGAGAACTGGACATAACTGATCAGTTACCTACAGGCTGGATAAAACAAGGATAGGCTAAGGGGCTTTCCCACAAAATGGGTTTGTAGCTGTTTTTCCGAATTGTGGCTCGTTTTTTACAGTTTATTTCCACAATCGTCACTCAGGAGCGCACTAAACAACGCATTGTGGTTTGTTCAAAAAGGGTTGTCTAGTGCGGTTCGCTGCAGAACCAGTCCGGACCAAACACAGGAAAAGAACCAAAGAAGCGCAGTATTGTCAAAGCCAGTACAGTATGCTTTAGAAACTCTGTTGTATTATTGGTTGTTTGGCAGCGAGCAATTGATGAAATGCACACAGTGCAGTAACGTAATTTAATATATCTTAAATATTATGTGATTTGCAGCGCATTTATGAATGCATCCGATGCAGATTAGGCTACATGGGTGTTATACGCATATTCACGTCGCAGTTTAGTTAGAGCGGCAATTGTTGGAAGACCAAAGCGAAAGTAATATGTAATTTGGGATACAAGTTAGGCTTCTTGATCATTATAATGTGAGCATTTTTCTCCAATAAACAAATTACTTGCATGAACACGTGGTTTTGTTTAGGCAATTTAGGTTGTTTGACATTTGGCTATGTGAAACCAACCGGACCAAATGAAAAAAGTACAATGTAACAAATAATCGAACTCAGACATATGTGCGAAAACGCCCTTACTGGGTATTCAGATAGGAATATATTTATATGTAGAAAATGTCGAGATTTTCTGCAGAATTTAGAAGCATGTCCTGTCAGCTACATTTTACATTTCTGTTTGCAATGTTCTAAAAATATTTCATGAACTCTTTTGACGCAAGTATGGTGGGCCTATAGGAAGCATGGCGCTTGTATCCTTTAGTGGTTGAAAACGGGAGCATTTTTGTCTCACCGATGGTACCTTCGTTCTATCCTTGAGGTGTTGTCACTTCTATGTAGACAATAACACTAGACGGTTCAATGATATAAAGAACATATTCATTGACTGATCACCAAACTATCCCTAGCTACCACTGAAGCTCATGATATGAACAAGCGCCTATCAGCGTTCTCTAGTCTGATAGATTGCTCCCGTAGTGTGCCATTCAAACCACCAGATGGCAATCTAATCCATTCAAAGTGGCATAGTTTAAAGATTATTTCTGTGATTACCTCTAAATTTAAAAAATATATAATTGAATCCCTTTTTAGATTTCATTTTAAGTCAGCAAATGTGAAGACTGTGCAGGGGGTGTGTAGACTTTCACTAGTGACTGTATATTTACCTAAGAGTTGTCCAAAGTTGCTAGAATCTAATTCCAAATTATTCACAGCTGCAATGCCTGCCAAAGGTGCTTCCACCACTGGTGTGAAGACATGCAGTCAAGACATCTTAATTTTGTATTTGTTATTAATTTGGAAAATGTTCTATGATTTTTCTTTCACTTTAAAAATGTGGAATAGGTTGTGTAGATCGGTGTGGGGAGAAAATCGAATGTAATCTCTTTTTACATTTAATTTAAGGCAGCAACATGTGAAGACTGTGCAAGGGGTGTGTAGACCGTATGACTGTAGGCCCCATTTGTAACTTGAGGATTCTGTTCCCTGTGTTTCCACCCCTGAAGGAGACCTCTCACATAATCAGTTGAAGTATCCACTTGACTACAGCATGACAATTTCAGCTATTATAAGAACTGTCATTTCTATGCAGAAATGATGGAAAGGGAAAGCTACATATTCGTGCATATCAATGCCAAAACACTGCACTGTAGATGTATATTCTTATGTGTAGTTTTGGCCTCTTAGCTACCCATATGTCTCCTATATCTCCTACAGTAAAGGTTCATTTCGTTGTCAGATTATTGATACCAGTTGAGCTGGATAGGTAATAGTGCCTAATACACTAAGCTTCTTCTAAATATCAATGCAATGCTGGATAATAATAATAATAATAAACCCTAATTTCCTATGGAGAGTGAACATTAAAAGCATTTCTGTTGTTGTGAAACCTAAGTGGGATAATGCCATTTGCTTTATATAATGTAGGCTCAGCAGCAGATAACCAGTAGCATGTCGGTTGTAAAGCGGCCTGTGCTGTGCTGCTGACACAATAGGGAGGATTTGCTCCTGCCAGTCATAGACAGGTACAATTAGTCTTACAGTGGCAGGATCACCGTCAGGGACAGGACAGGTAAGTATGTAGATAAAGGGATTACACTGTGTCTGGGCCACATAATCTCAAATGAATCCGGTAAGCTTCTGTTTCATTCTGAGCCTAGCATTGCAATCCATTTTCATCATCACACTACAACCTGGCTATTGCTTCAGTGCAACCCAGGAAAATATGAGAAGAGCTGTGTTCACTTTCACAGATGAACGATCTCTCAAACCAGGCTTGTGTGCCACACCTGTGTGCCAGTTGTGGACATTTGATAATGATGGTGGTCAGGGGGGATAATACGCTTTAATTCTCTTGAGGTGCCTTGATTACTTTTGTCTGAAAGCCCTATCAAGAATCTTACTGGATTTCCATCCATCCACTCAGGGATGTATGATTTTAGTAATCACCTGTGACATGCTATAGATTAGATCTGGTCCAGCCTACATAATACCCTGCTTTCCAATAGGGCCCAGTGGTAGTCCATGGTCTTAAACACACTGGCATCATCCCTTTTTTTGTTTAGTATATTCAATTGTAGAAGCTTTGTTTTTAAGTCAATGCCATCCAGTATAAGGATAAGCTTATGTCATGTGTAGCAGCTTCTACTAGGTTAAGTAGGAATTTTTGTCTGGGAAATGTAAGTATGGCTTTCCGGTATAACCCTTAGACTGGTGTGTGCCAACCAGGCTGCTCCAGCTTAGACCCAACCAATCACAGCTGTCTGTCTCTAATCACACTCTCAGACCTCCGTCCACCAACACACTCAGCCTCCTTAAATCACTGATCAGTGATTCATCAGGATCAGCGGGCATAATGAGGTGTATGTTTGTAGGGAGGGAGTAACTGTTTACGTGTGTGTCTCTGTTTGTGTGTGTGTGTGTGTCTGTGCCACTGAGAGTGCCACTGTGTGTGTCTGTGTGTTTGTATGCCATGTGTGTGTGTGTGGTCTGATTTATATCACAGCAGAATGGGGGACAGACAGGCAGGCATTGATGCTGGCCAGCCCCTCTCTCTCTCTCCTCTCCCTGTGTCACACTATGCTTTACAGTACCGACAACCAGCCAAGGCTCTAGTCTGCACACAGTAAAGTTAGGTCACTCAAAACATCTCCGGCCGTCACAGGCTTCCACTGCAATAAGTCATATTGACAGACAGTGCTGTGCTCTGCTAGGTCATGGAGCCATTCAAATCAAAGGATGCATTCCAAATGACACCCTATTCCCTATATAGTGCACTACTTATGGAACCTGGTCAAAAGTTGTGCACTGTATAGGGATTAGTGTGCCAATTGGGACGTAACCAAACTGCTCCTTTAAATAACCTTCCTCTGTCTCTCCAGCATCACCTCCCCCCCCCCCCCCCCCCCCCCCCCGTGACAGCTTCCTGTGTCCACGAGCAGCCTCCATCTGTTATCCCCATGTCTCCTGTCTTCTGAACTCCATCCCAGAGATGCTCAATCTGGCAACCTTCAGACACTGACAGAAAGTCATAATAGTGCATGTGTTTTTGTATAAGCTGATACTACTGTATCGCATAGAAATGTTGAATATATTTGGAGACACATAGTAGCACTATGCAACGATATCAATACTGGTCACATAGTTATTAAATGTGCACAGTTTTAATGACGATATAGTAATACCCACATGTACAGTAGGCAGAGTTAACAGTACATAATCTATACATCGTCCCAAAGATAAGCATGCATGCATTATAACAGAAGCACTGACACCTAAAATGTATATGTCGGCAAAATACAGCTCTCTCACCGAATGAAGTACAGCATAAACATTGTGCATAATTAATGCAGGCACTTGAACACATGCACTGCAATAAGGAACCAGCAGAGTGCACTCTATCCATATGAAAAACAGGTGCTGAAGCATGCTACTGAACTACAAATATTGGTTAGACCTTGACTGAACACTCAAGAAGAGAGCATAAACTCACTGACTTCAATACTAACATTGTGTGAATAGAATAATTTATTATTGGGTAAATGACTGAGCACACTGATCTAATATCAAGAAATCGAGTGCTGCAATCAAATCAAATGGTGTTTGTCACATTCCCGAAAACTAGACTTTACTGTGAAAGGCTTGCTTACGAGCCCTTCCCAACGATGCAGTTAAAAATAATAAAAGACTAGTAACAGAAGAGTAATAAAATACACAAGAATGGAGCTATGTTCAGGGAGTACCAGTACCAGATCAATGTGCAGGGGTATAAGGTATTTAACGTAGTAGATATATGTATGTACATGAAAGCAGGGTAAAGTGACAGGCACCAGGATAGTTAATATTAAGACTAAAATATAGAGTAGTAGTGGCAGCATGTGATCAGTGTAAAAGTAAGTGTGTTTGTGTTGTGTAGGTATGCTTGTGTGTTATGCGTGCGTATGTAGTGGATGTGTAGTGTGTGTAAACATTGCCTTCGGAAAGTATTCAGACCCCTTGACTTTTTCCACATTTTGTTAGGTTACAGCCTTGTTCTAAAATTGATTAAATCGTTTTTTTCCCCTCATCAATCTACACACAATACCCCATAATGACAAAGCAAAAACATGTTTTTTTTGTTGCTAATTTATATTTAAAAAAAAAAATGAAATATCACATTTACATAACTATTCAGACCCTTTACTCAGTACTTTGTTGAAGCACCTTTGGCAGGGATTACAGCTTCGAGTCTTCTTGAGTATGATGATACAAGCTTGGCACACCTGTATTTGGGGAGTTTCTCCCATTCCTCTCTGCTGATCCTCTCAAGCTCTGTCAGGTTGGATGGGGAGCGTTTCTGCACAGCTATTTTCAGGTCTCTCCAGAGATGTTCGATCGGGTTCAAGTCCGGGCTCTGGCTGGGCCACTCAAGGACTTTCAGACACTTATCCCGAAGCCACTCGTGAGTTGTCTTGGCTGTGTGCTTAGGGTCGTTGTCCTGTTGGAAGGTGAACCTTAGCCCCAGTCTGAGTTCCTGAGCGCTTTGGAGCAGGTTTTCATTAAGGATCTCCCTATACTTTGCGCCGTTCATCTTTGCCTCGATCCTGACTGGTCTCTTCCGCTGAAAAGCATCCCCAACAATATGATGCTGCCACCACCATGCTTCATTATAGGGATGGTGTTTCCTCCAGATGTGACGCTTGGCATTTAGGCCAAAGAGTTTAATCTTGGTTTCATCAGACCAGAGATGTCCTTCTGGAATGTTCTCCCATCTCCACAGAGGAACTCTAGAGCTCTACAGAGGAACTCTAGAGCTCTGTCAGAGTGACCATTGGATTCTTGGTTACCTTCCTGACCAAGGCCCTTCTCCCCCAATTGCTCAGTTTGGCCAGGCGGCCAGATCTATCTAGGAAGAGTCTTGGTGGTTCCAAACGTCTTCCATTGAAAAATGATGGAGGCCACTGTGTTCTTGGGGACCTTCAATGCTGCAGACATTTTTTGTACCCTTCCCCAAATCTGTGCCTCGACACAATTCTGTCTCGGTGCTCTGCGGACAATTCCTTCAACCTCATTGCTTGATTTTTGCTCTGACAAGCACTGTCAACTAAGTGACCATATATACAGTTGAAGTCGGAAGTTTACATACACCTTAGCCAAATACATTTAAACTCAGTTTTTCAAAATTCCTGACATTTAATCCTAGTAAAAAGTCCCTGTCTTTGGTCAGTTAGGATCACCACTTTATTTTAAGAATGTGAAATGTCAGAATATTAGTAGAGGGAATTATTTATTTCAGCTTTTATTTCTTTCATCACATTCCCAGAGGGTCAGAAGTTTACATACACTCAATTAGTATTTGGTAGCATTGCCTTTAAATTGTTTAACTTGGGTAAAACAATTTGCGTAGCCTTCCACAAGCTTCCCACAATAAGTTTGTAGGCCTCCTAGCTCGCACACGCTTTTTCAGTTCTGCCCACAAATTTTCTTTAGGGTTGAGGTCAGGGCTTTGTGATGACCACTCCAATACCTTGACTGTTGTCCTTAAGCCATTTTGCCACAACTTTGGAAGTATGCTTGGGGTCATTGTTCATTTGGAAGACCCATTTGTGACCAAGCTTTAACTTCCTGACTGATGTCTTGAGATGTTGCTTCAATATATCCACCAAATTTTCCTCCCTCATGATGCCATCTATTTTGTGAAGTGCACCAGTCTCTCTTGCAGCAAAGCAACCCTACAACATGATGCTGCCACCCCTGTGCTTCACAGTTGGGATGGTGTTCTTCGGCTTGCAAGCCTCCCCCTTTTTCCTCCAAACATAATTATGGTCATTATGGCCAAACAGTTCTATTTTTGTTTCATCAGACAAGAGGACATTTCTCCAAAAAGTACTATCTTTGTCCCCATGTGCAGTTGCAAACCGTAGTCTGGCTTTTTTATGGCGGTTTTGGAGCAGTAGTTTCTTCCTTGCTGAGCAGCCTTTCAGGTTATGTCAATATAGGACTCGTTTTACTGTGGATATAGCTGTTTCCTCTAGCATCTTCACAAGGTCTTTTGCTGTTGTTCTGGGATTGATTTGCACTTTTCGCACCAAAGTATGTTCATCTCTAGGAGACAGAACATGTCTCCTTCCTGAGCGGTATGACAGCTGCGAGGTCCCATGGTGTTTATACTTGCGTACTATTGTTTGTACAGATGAACGTGGTACCTTCAGGCATTTGTAAATTGCTCCCAAGGATGAACCAGACTTGTGGAGGTCTACAATTATTTTTCTGAGGTCTTGGCTGATTTCTTTTGATTTTCCCATGATGTCAAGCAAAGTGGCACTGTGTTTGAAGGTAGGCCTTGAAATACATCCACAGGTACACCTCCACTTGACTCAAATGTTGTCATTTAGCCTAACAGAAGCTTCTAAATCCATAACATCATTTTCTGGAATTTTCCAAGCTGTTTCAAAGCACAGTCAACTTAGTGTATGTAAACTTCTGACCCACTGGAATTGTGGTGCAGTGAGTTATAAGTGATATAATCTTTCTGTAAACAATTGTTGGAAAAATTACTTGTGTCATGCACAAAGTAGATGTCCTAACCGACTTGCCAAAACTATAGTTTGTTTACAAGACATTTGTGGAGTGGTTGAAAAACGAGTTTTAATGACTCCAACCTAAGTGTATGTAAACTTCCGAATTCAACTGTAGACAGGTGTGTGCCTTTCCAAATCATGTCCAATCATTTGAATTTACCACAGGTGAACTCCAATCAAGTTGTAGAAACATCTCAAGGATGTTCAATGGAAACAGGATGCTCCTGAGCTCTATTTCGAGTCTCATAGTGAAGGGTTTGAATACTTATATAAATAAGGTTTTTCTGTTTTTGCTTTGTCATTATTGGGTATTGTGTTTAGATTGTTTTTATTTAATACATTTTAGATTAATGCTGTAAAGTAACAACATTTTGAAAAAAGTCAAAGGGGTCTGAATACTTTCCGAAGGCACTGTATATAGTCTTGTGAGTATACACAGAGTCAGTGCAAGATTGGGTCAGTGCAGATTGTCCGGGTAACCATTTAATTAACTATTTAGCAGTCTTTTGGCTTGGAGGTAGAAGCTGTCTCGGAGCCTGTTGGTCCGAGGGCCAAAGCTCTGGTACCGTTTGCTGGATGGTAGCAGGTTGAATAGTCTATGGCTTGGGTAGTTGGAGTCTTTGACAATTTTTCGGACCTTCCTCTGACACTGTCTGATATAGAGGTCCTGGATGGCAGGGAGCTCGGCTCCCGTAATGTACTGGGCTGTCCGCACAACCTTGTGTAGCTCTCTGCGGGGATGCAGCCAGTCAAGATGCTCCATGACTGTGCGGGTGTGTGTGGACCATGTTAAGTCCTTATGGATGCTGACGGCAAAGAACATGAAGCTCTCGACCAGCTCCACTACAGCCCCGTCGATGTGGATGGGGACGTGCTCTCCCCTAATCACCACCTTCCACTCATCTCCTTGGATAATGAACCATGTAGTCAGTCTCTGTCAGTCCCAGTGCGTCACGTATGAGAACAGTAAGGGGCTGACTATCATTCGCTAGTCAATATGTAATGAGAAAATGATCAAATACAAATATGCTATCATCATACAAGCATACAGGCTACAAACAGCATGTTTCTTGATTATTCCTTGCTTACCAGTTGATCATATTCACATGAACGATCTCCATTCAAATCAAATCAAAGTTTATTTGTCGCGTACACACTTTTGTAGATATTATTTACATTTACATTTAAGTCATTTAGCAGACGCTCTTATCCAGAGCGACTTACATTTAACCTTTATTTAACTAGGCAGGTCAGTTAAGAACAAATTCTTATTTTCAATGACGGCCTAGGAACAGTGGGTTAACTGCCTTGTTCAGGGGCAGAACGACAGATTTGTACCTTGTCAGCTCGGGGATTTGAACTTGCAACCTTTCGGTTACTAGCCCAACGCTCTAACCACTAGGCTACCCTGCCGCAGGTGCAGCGAAATGCTAATGTTTCTAGCTCCAACAATGCAGCAATAGCAATACAATAACAATACACACATAATTCCTTCCCCCAAAAATAAGAAAGAACAAGAAATGAAGACATATCAGAACTGTGTGACAGCTGCCCTAGCTTGGTGTGGTCAAGCCTATAACCTACTTCCAAGACTCATTACTCCTGAACACTTAGACAAACAGGTCAAGCATTGTGAACTCAAGCATCATATAGACAGCAGATTTGGCTCTGCTTGTTTTGCTATATCCACTATCCTAGCTGTGTTTCTTGAGTGTTCAGTTTCTGCTCTGATAGTAGTGTTCTGTTTTGTCGATCTCACTCCATCTCTCTGTGTCTGTTTGCCTGACATTAGTTTCCATCTCATCGGTCAATGTGAAAACCTGTGAAGGCCATCTCCCCCATCTCCCTCAGCCTCTCTGCTGCATCTCTGCCACTCTTCTGGCTGTGTCAGCAGTAAGGGGCTGACTCACACCCCGTCAGCCCCATCGTCCCTCAGGGCCCTTCGGGCAAAGACGACAGGTCGCTCCCCCAGACAGACAGGCTCATTTGCATGGCCGTAAATCACTTACAAAACTGACACCCAACCAGAGCACAGCAAGGATTATGAGACAGGGCCATAAAACTATTACTCCATGTGCCAAACTTCAGTGTTATGTGAGATGAGGCTCCCAGGCAGAAATATAAACTCTTCAAGTGGTTGGTGAGGTGATGATGTTTGGTGGTTGAGAAAATTGATCTGGGTTCAGTTTCACATGCAGCTACATTTTAGCCCCTGGCTGGAATGCGACAGCATTCAGGAGAGGTGTGTTTGGAAAGGTCAGGAATCCCAAGTTTCTTCAAAGTTGTCTAGTGTAGCCTACAACTAACAGTGCATGATGCAACCTCACCTTCTGAGGTGAAAAGCCAAGACAGCCACTGCTAGTAACTGTGAAGGCTTGACTATTTCATTTTACAGTAACAGGCAGGCCTAGGCTTGATGGAGTCAAAACAACAAGAAAAACAAATGGTTTCATCATTCATCATATGGGTTTTAAAATCAATTAAGTTATCTAAACAGTATCTTACAATTTCAATCCTTCAAGCGGTGTAAAGGCCTACAACACTGTAAAAATAAAAAGACTCAAAACACCATGATTGTCTAATAAAACCATGGAAAGTAGTGCACCTAACCTAAGATCTGGTGTTTGGATTGTGTTTGAATGTAAACCCAAAGTATGTTTTATGATACACAGAAAGTGTTTTAAAACAGAATACAAGTATTCTAAAACACCCAAATGGTTCTTCAGTCTGAATAAAAAAAATTTAAAGAGTGTTTTCAGCGCATGTAAAAAGGCAGCATCAAAACACACACAAAAAGCTGTGTGTCTCGTACAATCAAATGGTTAAGAAATGCAAATTGTTTATAGTCTAAATATTGATTGATGATGAGGGCATATTGAGAATATTTTTTGTGGAACTCCATCTTTATTTAGACATTAAAAACAGGTGACAGAGAAGAAGGAAAGTGGGACAGGCGAAAGCGGCATTGAATCCCGACTTCTGGGGCAGTAATATGGTACATTTCAGTGGAATTTCATTGGAATATTACACACTCAACAATACTGCCACACTGTAAAAAATATTCTAGAGTGAATTTAATTTAAAAAAAAAATTAAATGACAACCAATTTATACTTAATGAAAATGAATGCAGGTCGTTTCAATTATTAGTTCATTTCAGTTTACTCCCCAAAAACATCCTGCTTAATATGTTGCTAAAAATGTTTCTATCTTTTATGAGGATAAACATAGATATAAGAGAGTGAATTAACTGATTTGAAGCCTGGTTTCAATCTCCTTGCACTTCCTATGTTGCCACTTGGCTCTGTTTTCATAGGATTGTGGGTAATTCAATAATTTTTTACTTTATTATTATTTTACACAATGTTATATGCATGTTTGAATAAATAAAATTATACTTATATATTAGTAGTAAGCAGCTTGTTGTGCTATGAGGTGTAACGATTCAGGATGAACGGATATCAAAACCTTTAGACAAAATTACATTAATAATGACACAAACCATTCCCACATTTAC
Organism: Salvelinus namaycush; assembly: GCF_016432855.1. Taxonomy (NCBI): domain Eukaryota; kingdom Metazoa; phylum Chordata; class Actinopteri; order Salmoniformes; family Salmonidae; genus Salvelinus; species Salvelinus namaycush. The sequence continues at coordinate 14,512,845 of NC_052314.1, forward strand.
ATACTTTAATACTAGAGGCAAATACAGAATCTTGCTATGTTTTCTGTAAAACCGTAGGTGGATTGTTGCATAAATCAACATTGAACATTACAATACTCCAGAAGAAGAGATCTAACTCTGCATTATACAGGGTTTGAGGGCACCACAACAGTTTTAGATGTTTTAGAGAGAGGAAAGGACAACAAAAGAGAAGGTATCTAATTCTGCACTAAACAGAACTCAAACATCAAACTACTGTTTTCAACCTTTTCTGTTAGTGCTCCCAGTCCCTGGCAAGGTGTTGCACTACAATTTATTAAATAGTGTTACAACACCATGTAATGTTTCAAAACATGTCAGGATGATGTGCGTAAATCTAAGACACTCCATTTAGTATGATACGTTATGTTTTGTATGGTATCTATTAATTTGTGGCTGTTCATCACCCATTTCATATGATATGTTACAAATTACAACTCATATAATGTTACGAATTTGCAAAATGTACAATATATTACACATTTTCAAAATGCAGTATATGTAACAAATTTGCTAAACTTATGATATGTAACCAATTCTAGCTAGATGGCTATGAGGCTAAAGTTAGCTATCTGGCTAACGTTTGCTAAAATAGGGTTTAGGATTAGCGGTTAGGTTTAGGGTTAAGTTCAGGGTTAGGGTTAGCTGAAACAGTTAAGGTTAGGGTTAGGGAAAGGGTTAGCTAAATGGGTTAAGGTTAGGGGAAGGGTTAGCTAAAAGGGTTAGCGTTAGCTAAAAGGGTTAAGGTTAGGGTTAGCTAAAAGGGTTAAGGTTAGGGTTAGGGTCAGCTAAAAGGGTTAGGGTTAGTTGTAAAGTAGCTTAAAAGTTGTAAGTAGTTGAACATTTGCATATTAGCTAAAATGCTAAAGTTATCCATGATGAGATTCAAACTCGCAGCCTTTGTTTGATAGAAAGTTGCATTATACACCCACCCAACCACCCTCATTTTGCCTTAAGTAACCATCTTTCTTATGTAACCATACCAAAAGTAACATGTCATACTAATTTGAGTGCCCTGGATTTCTTTATGTCTAGTCTATGAGACCTGGCTGGTGTACACAAGAATAATAGTGAAGACATCAAAACAATGAAATAACACATATGGAAACATTTATTTGGGCTGCAATCTGAGGCTGGTCTTCCTTCTTGTGGCAGTCCTCATGAGAGCCAGTTTCATCACAGCCCTTGATTGTTTTTGCGACTGCACTTAAAGAATCTTTCAAAGTTCTTGATATTTTCCAGATTGACTGACCTTCATGTCTTAAAGTAATGATGGGCTGTCGTTTCTCTTTACTTATTTGAGTTATTCTTGCCATAATATGGACTTGGTCTTTTACCAAATATGGCTATCTTCTGTATACCACCCTTACCATGTCACAACACAACTGATTGGCTCAAACGCATTAAGAAGGAAAGAAATTCCACAAATGAACTTTTAACATTCCACACCTTTAATTGAAATGCATTCCAGGTGACTAGCTCTTGAAGCTGGTTGGGAGAATGCCAAGAGCGTGCAACGCTGTCATCAAGGCAAAGGGTGGTTACTTTGAAAAATCTCAAATATAAAATATATTTTGATTTGTTTAACACTGTTTTAGTTACTACATGATTCCATTATGTTATTTAATCGTTTTGATGTCTTCACCATTATTCTAAAATGTAGAAAATAGTGACAATAAAGAAAAACACTGGAATGAGTACGTGTGTCCAAACTTTTGACTGGTACTGTATGTGATTGAATTTGCCCTTGAAACTGCAAAGAATGAGCTATGTCATAGTCATAAATACCTTATTTATCATGACCTCCATCTTAAAGACATTAGAGTTGATTTATGACATCATGATGCAGTTATCATTATCAACCATGGTCCCCCATGACCATAGAGACAAGTTTGGACAAGCAAATGCTTTTGGATGGTTTGAATCGTTGGTTGGATTTAGAATATATATTTTTACATCCGAGGAATAGAACGGCCTTAATCTCCTTTTAGACATTAATCTGCAATAGATTAAAAATAAAACCACTTTAAGATTTTTAAATAAGCATCAAGGTTAAGACAACTATGCCATACTGGGCATAGGGCGGCAGGTATCCTTCTTGAGGTTGGAGCGTTGAGCCAGTAACCAAAAGGTTGCTGGATGGAATACAAAAACGAACAAATTGAAAAATCTGTCGATGTGCCCTTGAGAAAGGCACTTAACCATAATTTGCTCCAGGGGTGCCGTACTACTGTGGCTGACCCTGTAAAACAACACATTTCACTGCACCTATCCGGTATATGTTCCAATAGTTTTTTTAACTGAATGTGAACTCGCATGCATGAGCTATTTCAATTCCTTCCCTTCATTACAATGATTCCAAGCCGGTGGCGACCGAATACCATATTATACTACTTGCTCCTTCGCTTTTCTTGATATTTTGTAACCATTGCCTGGCAGTCAGTGAACTATACTGTCTTTTACGTTTTGGAAGGGGGAGGAGAATAATTCCTCTCTCGTCCGATCGATGTTGCGTTCTTCCTCTCCACGCATTCCCCACTATAATGTCATGGTTCTCAAATGCAATGTCACTCAAGGCGGATGTGAGCGGATCTCACAGGTGTGTTGCCAATTTAGCCAGAGTTCGAGAAGAAACACCTGGAATCATCATGTGATCCTGTACCTGGGCGTGGAGAAAGTCCCTGTTATTTTCTGGACTCTTGTTGAGTGTCGTCTTTCCGTAGGAATTGTCAACCAGTGCCCCACTGTATTTTCTAAGGAACAGTGCCTTTCTGTAACCCTCTCCGCGCGAATTCAGGAAGAGTAAAATGTGAACTTTACATGCATTTTGCTTGGGGGTTATTTTACATTTTTAGGGGGACTTTTTGAAACCCAACGGCTTGTGTTTGTGCAACTATACTGTTCTTCCAAGGTGAGTTTGACGGGTGTTCTCCCGTTACAGCAACGGACCCAGTCTGTCTTTTATATTCTATCTATTCCATACATTTTAGAAGCGAATTCAAATACATCTTCGGGTCAGTTAGAATACAGCTGGCTGTATACTCATTTGCCTGTGTAAACATCTGCTGAATTTACAATTGCGATGATAGTAGTACATGTATTACTTCCGATAATAGCGCCGCTGTACAACAGACATGACACGATGAGACACGCATGTTTTGCACATTTGTCTTGAAACCTAAAACGTATCCCTTGAATTCACATATTAATTTAGGTTACATATTGATTGGAAGTAATGTCTTTGTCAGATTAAACGTTTTTCCTCCAGCATTATGAAATTATGCAACTGTATGGAAATAATGATTTATGAATGTTGAACCTGAGTTTTGTTTGAGCAGTTTAAACACGAAATGGATTTCTGTAGTCACTCAGTACTAGTTACCAAACCGCCCATAGCATATGCACTTGTATGAGTAGATACAGTCTAGCCTACATTTAACCCATTCATAGCTAACTACATTTAGCGCCTATTGACAATAGTATCGGCTTTGGGAGTTTGGTTAAGAGCCCCGACTCTCGTAATGAGCCTTAAAACACATCGCTTGTGGTAGGTGCGGTTTTGAAAACGTAACATGCAGCCCAAACCGCAAGTGTTGCGTGCGAGAGCTTTGCAAAATAATTGTACAAGTACATGTTATTCAATGATTTCACCCAAACTGCTCCGCACGTCAAGGTGTGTCTGCGTAGCCAGGCGCTAAAAAACAACATTGTTCTATTAGAAGCTTGACATGCTGAAAGTCCCACCTCTCCCATCTACTCATTGGTTTTCAGTAGCATACAGTACTAACCCACTTGTCTGATTGAAAGACTGAGGAAGTCCACACTACAGTCCAGTTGGTGGCGGTAATGCACCTTAAAGTGGGTTGCCAACTGCCATATAAAATCCACAGAAGAAGAATGAATGACAACGAACTAAGTAGGTTTCCCCTTTCAACTGTGGATTCATTGTCTGAGTAGAGAACACTCCATTTTGTGTGACTCAAAATGGGTCAAAATTCTACAATGATCCAGCAAAAAAGGGACCATATGCATTTCAGGTAAAATAATAACCCAGTGTTTATCTCCAAATTAGCTAGCAGCAGTAATCTAGCTAAATTTCCATAAATGTTTCATGTATGTTTCGACCTGTCCCCAAATGAATCTAGTTGGTTCACAGTTGGTTTTGGTATTTTAACCTGCGTGTCATGAATGCATCTGGTGGGGATAGACAAAATCGATGGCGCACGCGGATGCATGTGCGGGGCCAGTTTGGTCAACATATAAGGAAGGTATCATTCATATCAGCGAGAAATACTTTTTAAAAAAAGGTTAAATTACTACACACCTTTATGGGTTTAGGGTGTTCCCACACGGCCATATATCCATGTTACAGCACTTGTTTACGGAAGACAGAGATGGCCACCTGTGCTAATTAATCAGCACGCTCTGAAAACCTGTGTGTAAGCTTAACTGGGGAGGAAGTGTAGTTCGTCAATTGGAGGCACACAGAGCATATGGATCTGTGCAAATCTGCTACAGTAAGTGTGTCTTTTATTTGAAAGATTATTTCTCACTGATGTGAAAATATGGGGCATATCAGCATGTTTCAAAAGCCATTTTGGCAAACGGGGATTATTGACGTTTCTAAACGTTAAAACACAGCTTTGTAGTTCACACGCGGCCGAAGCTAACGGAGAAGGGTGTTTGAGAGCTAGCCTACAGTGAATTCTGAAAATATTCAGACCCCTTGACTTTTTCCACATTTTGTTACGTTACAGCCTTATTCTAAAGTGGATTGCATATTTTTCCCCCTCATCAATTTACTCACAATAACCCATAATGACTAAACAAAAACAGGTTTTTAGAAATTTTTGCAAATGTATAAAACTTTTAAAAAACTGATATCACATTTTACATACAATACCAGTCAAAAGATTGGACACACCTACTCATTCAAGGGTTCTTATTTATTTGTACTATTTTATACATTGCAGAATAATAGTGAAGACACAAAAACTATGAAATAACACACATGGAATCATGTAGTAACCCAAAAAGTTTTCAACAAATCCCAATATATTTTATATTTGAGATTCTTCAAAGTAGCCACCCTTTGCCTTGATGACAGCTTTGCACACGCTTGGCATTCTCTCAACCAGCTTCACCTGGAAGGCTTTTCCAACAGACTTGTGAAGGAGTTCCCACATATGATGAGCACTTGTTGGCTGCTTTTCCTTCACTCTGCGGTCCAACTCATCCCAAACCATCTCAATTGGGGTGATGTCGGGTGATTGTGGAGGCCAGGTCATCTGATGCAGCACTCCATCACTCTCCTTCTTGGTCAAATTGCCTTACACAGCCTGGAGGTATGTTGGGTCATTGTCCTGTTGAAAAACAAAAGATAGTCCCACTAAGCACAAATCAGATGGGATGGCGTATCACTGTAGAATGCTGTGGTTGCCATGCTGCTGAAGTGTGCCTTGAATTCTAAGTAAATTACCAACAGTGTCATCAGCAAAGCACCCCCACACAATCACACTTCCTCCTCCATGCTTCACGTGGGGAACCACACATACAGAGATAATCCGATCACCTACTGCGTCTCACAAAGATACAGCGGTTGGAACCAAAAATCTCAAATTTGGACTCATCAGACCAAAGGACAGATTTCCACCTGTCTATGTCCATTGCTCGTGTTTCTTGGCCCAAGCAAGTCTCTTATTATTATTAGTGTCCTTTAGTAGTGGTTTCTTTGCAGCAATTTGATCATGAAGGCCTGATTTCACGCAGTCTCCTCTGAACAGTTGATGTTGAGATGTGTATTTTACTTGAACTCTGTGAAGCATTAATTTGGGGTACAATTTCTTAGGCTGGTAACTCTAATGAACTTATCCTCTGTAGCAGAGGTAACTCTGGGTCTTCCTTTCCTGTGGCGGTCCTCATGAGAGCCAGTTTCATCATAGCACTTGACGGTTTTTGCGACTGCACTTGAAGAAACTTTCAAAGTTCTTGACATTTTCCGTATTGACTGACCTTCATGTCTTAAAGTAATGATGGACTGTCGTTTCTCTTTGCTTATTTGAGCTGTTCTTGCCATAATATGGACTTGGTCTTTTATCAAATAGGGCTATCTTCTGTATATCACCCCAACCTTGTCACAACACAACTGATTGACTCAAATGCATTACGAAGGAAAGAAATTCCACAAATGAACTTTTAACAAGGCACACCTGTTAATTGAAATGCATTCGAGGTGACTGTTGACTGATTGTTACACACTTTTTTTTTCCGTTACTGCATGATTCCATATGTGTTATTTCATAGTTTTGATGACTTCTATTATTCTACAATGTAGAACATTTGTAAGAATTAAGAAAACCCTTGAATGAGTAGGTGTGTCAACTTTTGACTGGTACTGTAAGTATTCAGACCCTTTACTCAGTACTTTGTTGAAGCACCTTTGGCAGCGATTACAGCCTCAGTCTTCTTGGGTATGACGCTAAAAGCTTGGCACACCTCTATTTGGGGAGTTTCTCCCATTCTTCTCTTCAGATCCTCTCAAGCTCTGTCAGGTTGGATGGGGAGTGTTGCTGCACAGTTATTTTCAGGTCTCTCCAGAGATGTTCGATCGTGTTCAACTCCGGGGTCTGACTGGGCCACTCAAGGACATTCAGAGACTTGTCTTGAAGCCACTCTTGCATTGTCTTGACTGTGTGCTTAGGGTCGTTGTCCTGTTGGAAGGTGAACCGTCATCCCAGTCTGAGGTCCTGAGCTCTCCGGAACAGGATTCATAAAGGATCTCTCTGTACTTTGCTCCGTTCATCTTTCTCCGTTCAGGTTTCCTCCAGATGTGCGACTTGGATTTCAAGCCAGAGTTCAATCTTAGGTGCCTTTTGGCAAACTCTAAGCTGGCTGTCATGTGCCTTTTACTGAGGAGTGGCTTCCATCTTGCCACTCTACCATAAAGGCCTGATTGGTGGAGTGTTGCAGAGATGGTTGTCCTTCTGGAATGTTCTCCCATCTCCACAGAGGAGCACAGGAGCTCTGTCAGTGACCATTGGGTTCTTGGTCACCTCTCTGACCAAGTCCCTTCTCCCCCGATTGCTCAGTTTGGCCGGGCGGCCAGCTCTAGGAAGAGTCTTGGTGGTTTTGAACTTCTTCCATTTAGGAATGATGGAGGCCACTGTGTTCTTGGGGACCTTCAATGCTGCAAACATTTTTTGGTACCTTTCCCCAGATCTGTGCCTCGACACAATCCTGTCTTGGATCTCTACGGCAATTCCTTTGACATCATGGCTTGGTTTTTGCTCTGACATGCACTGTCAACTGTGGGACCTTATATAGACAGATGTGTGCCTTTCCAAATCATGTCCAATCAATTGAATTTACCACAGGTGGCCTCCAATGAAGTTGTAGAAACATCGGAAGGATGATCAATGGAAAAAGGATACCCTGAGCTCAATTTTGGGTCTCATAGCAAAGGGTCTGAATGCTTATCTAAATAAGGTATCTGTTTTTCATTTTTAATACAAAACCTGTTTTCGCTTTGTCATTATGGGGTATTGTGTGTAGATTGATGACCCCAAAAAAGATCCTCCCATTTTAGAATGAGGCTGTAACGTAACTAAATGTGGAAAAAAGGAAGGGGTCTGAATACTTTCCCAAATGCACTGTATCTCATTAATTTGCACAAAGTGATCCATGCACTATGAAGTTATACAGTTCACTAAACAGGCATTTGCCTAGATCCTTATGATGACCACTTCATGAATGCATTTACCTTCACAGGCTTCATTAGTATTTCATTTGTAATAAACCATGCTTTGTTTAACTACTTTGGTTGTGGAGACGTCTAATTTGACTAGGCTGTTCTCTGCTTGTCTCTTTCTCACAGTAACATGTGAAGACAGAATAATGGTCCTGGCAGCCTGTAGCTGATCAGTCATCACCACTCCACAAGAAACATCTCTCACACAGTCTCATACAGGCAATCTCACTGAGCCTGACCATGTGAAACACTCCCCTGCCTCCGAGTCGGCATGTGATTATGTATTTTGATTGGTACTGTTTGTTTTTAACTTTCCTGTGGAGAACATGTAGACAGTCGTCCCATTCATGTCCTCCTTGAATCTCCTGAGTAGTGCTGTGAGTCTGTGTCTCTCTGGCCCCGGCCCTCTGCTCTGCTCTTTCACTGTATAGCCTTGTCTGTCTAAATCGTCCTTTGATTCCGGAGTCCGTGGTCCATTTCGCCGAGCCACCCACCCCTCACATACAGACCTACTGTACATGGGATGCTCCATCTCCTGGGGATTATCCCCATTAAATGACATTAACAAATGTTGTCATGGTGGAAATTGTTTAGTCCGGGTCGGGGGTACTCCGCTCGAGGGGAAGCAGGAAGGATGGTTGGGTGGGGAGGGCAGTGTGGGTTGGTGTTTTTTTTGGGGGGGGCGGCGGTGTCACTCGGCCTCAAACTCCTGACAGAGCAAGGCTGGGTTTCCAATAAGGGCCATCTGCTCAAAGTGACACACACAGTGAGGAAACATAAAACCAGGTCTCTCTCTCTATCTGTCTGTGACCCACAATGCCTCATTCAGGGATTATCTCATCCTCCCTGAATAAATAGACACTATCTGTGTGGAGGGGAGGAGAGCGACCGATCAGTGATAAATGTTTTTTCCTGCTCCCCACAAGCGTGAAAAAGACAATCATACCACACTTGTTCATTACATATGCTCTTTTCATTTTGAAGATGCCACATTTCTCAAAACTGGGCTGAGGGTTTTGGAATTCTCGTCAGTCAAATCGAAGCTCGTACTATGTATCTAACGCAAGTTATAAAAAAAACTCAGCGAATAGCTGAATAGCGTAACATCCCTAAATAGCGTAATAAATCTTGTAATATTGTACCACTGTAGTCATGGTTGGTGTTAGCTTTGGACATTGAATTCTTGTGATGTCCATTCCACTGCACTTATTTTGGTCTTAGGAAAGTTTCTACATTTTGCAATGTTGGATTTCACATGTGACTTGTTTAATTGCTTATAGCTTCCCTTATATGTACTCGCCATCTGAGGACACAACTGTTCAGCGTAGGCATAATTCATACAGTATCTCTCTATCCAGATAGTTTAGTCTCTTGTCCAGCTGGTCTGCTGCTGATATGCTATACTTCATTTCAAAGACTTCCGGCTGTGTTTTTAAGGTCAAATGTAGTTAAATCTATCCATCCTTTGTCTCTTTGTATGCATTCTACAGGATTAGTAGGCATAACCTCTTGGTCCTTTTCATTTCTATAAAGTACAGCCTTAATCCTGGTTAGCAATGTAAAGCCCGTCACCACCACCCCACCCTACCCCAATGCAGCCCAAACCAAGTCCGCTGTACTGCTAGAGCATCTCATGATGATGACCCCAAATGTTCCATATGGCCTTTTCAAAATGGGCGCAGAATTGTAAAAGTCAAATGCATTGCTATTACTTGTGTACAATATATGGCTAGGTGGCTGATGTTAGCCTAGCTTGTTCTTATTTGTCTGTCAGAACTAGGCCTACACCTTTTATATTGTGGTGGGGGTGAGAAATAGGGGATGGGTATGGGGGTGTCAATTTTGCATTAATTCAGGCTCAGGAGAATAGCGATTTCCTTCAGATTGGAGATGGTCTTTTTTTATGTTGGGAGGATTATCCTGTGATGAGGCGGCATCATGCTGAGGTGCTTCTGTGATCTCATCCCTTAGCATTTGCTGCTGCCACCCCTTGTCCTAATGCCCTTGGCCTTACTGGGCACCGTCCCAAACCCTGGCCTCCTAACCTCTCCCCTTCTGGCTCTGTCATGTTGCTGCCTATGCTTCATGGTGAATCACTTTAGAAGCTCAGTAAATAAAAATGTCTCTTGCAAAATCGGGGATAATCCAAAAACACGAAAAAGCAGACTGCTTGCACAAAGACAGTTCACTGAACTATTTTCATGATATTTACTATATTTAGAGCAGATCATTTGGGTTAGTGGTTGTAACACAGCTATACAGTACATGCCTATACACCACATTGCCCCTGCCTTTCTATCCCCATCCCCTCCACCACCCCTTACTCTTGAGCTCTGTTACAGCTGATACCAAAGCCATTGTAGTAATGACAGGCCCACAAGGTGAGATCACATTCATTCTCACACTTCCTCTCCAACAGCTGGCAGCTCAGCTGGGCTGTGACTGTTCGCTTGCAGGGTGCAGGGGTAGGGGCATGCCTCTCTCTCTAGTGTCACTTCCTCCCCACCCCACCATGCTGCTCAGAGACCCTCTAGTTCTTACAACCCACCCCCACACAGCCAACACCATCCAAGGCTTTACCTCCTCACTACTATTGACTCCCAATACCGTAGGGGTCCACTTAAGCCCTCGGCCTTCACCATAATGGCTTCATCCACACTCTGCATGGTTTGCTTTACCCCACAAACAACCTTGACACTCTGTCTCAACCCACACTGCTTTCATCCTATGCCGATGCTCTCCACAGTGCTCTCAACCTACCCATGGCTCACTCCACACCACTTCTCATCGCATGCTGATTCTCAGAACACTACCCACTCTTGCCAACTTTGACCACTATCATCGTTAGGTCTTTACCTTCAACTATTCTGAGTCTGACTCTTCCCACAGTCTCACAGAGGATTTCATATGAGTCAGAGCGAGAACGAGAGAGATAATGTGTCGTAATTCTGTACTGCACACATGTTCTGGAAATATATACATTATTTGGGAGGGAATGAGGGAGGGAGATAACTTAATTGCTCGGTTGAGAGGTTATGCGTGGGAGTGAGCAGTAGTAATATTTCATAGGGATAGAGCCAAGAGGGAGATAGTTGCTATGATATAAGCTGGGGTGGGGTGTAGGACTGGGAATTGTCAGGGACCGCACAATACTAGAGGTCATGGGTAGATTGGTCGTCTGACAATTCTGGCAAATGCCAGAAGGGCCGGACCATCTTTTATTGGGGTGGGCTGGTCGAAAATATAAATAATTATATATATTTATTTGATAAAAAATGACACAGCTGGCAGAGTGGCCCTGTTTTTTTTTAAATTACTTTTGCACAGTTCCTCTGCTGGCATAATAATCTGTAGTATATGGGGCATTTGGCTGACCAAGCTGGGCCGGCCCGGTTTTCTGATTGGCTGAGCTGGCGCAAATTCACATTCAAAGTCAAACGCACATCATCAAAGAGTTTCCGAGCCGGTTTCCGAGCTGGTCATGGGTGCACCTCAGCCACGCTCAAGGTCCTAAACGATATCATAACCGCCATCGATAAAAGATAATACTGTGCAGCCGTCTTCATCGACCTGGCCAAGGCTTTCGACTCTGTCAATCACCGCATTCTTATCTGTCACGACTTCCGCCGAAGTCGGTCCCTCTCCTTGTTCGGGTGGTGTTCGGCGGTCGACGTCACCGACCTTCTAGTCATCATTGATCCATTTTTCATTTTCCATGGGTTTTGTCTTGTCTTCCTACACACCTGCTTCCAATCCCATTCATTACATGTTGTGTATTTAACCCTCTGTTTCCCCTCATGTCCTTGTCAGAGATTGTTTGTTGTATGTAGGTGTGTTATTTTGTTCTGGTGTGCGATGGGTTTTGCACCCTATTATGTTATTTTTGTATACTTTGGTTTTCGGAGGTTTTTTGTATGTTTATTAAACAGCTCTGTTTTTACCAAGTTCATTATCCTGCGCCCGACTTCCCTGTCACCAGCACGCACCGCATTACATTATCGGCAGACTCAACAGCCTTGGTTTCTCAAATGACTGCCTCGACTGGTTTACCAACTACTTCTCAGATAGAGTTCAGTGTGTCAAATCGTCTCTATGGGGTCTCTATGGGGGTGCCACAGGGTTCAATTCTTGGGCTAACTGTTTTCTCTGTATACATCAATGATGTCACTCTATCTGCTGGTGATTCTCTGATCCACCTCTATGCAGACGACACCATTCTGTATACTTCTGGCCCTTTGGACACTGTGTTAACTAACCTCTAGACAAGCTTCAATGCCATACAACACTCCTTCCGTGGCCTCCAACTGCTCTTAAATGCAAGTCAACTAAATGCATGCTCTTCAACCGATCGCTGCCCGCACCCGCCCGCCCACCCGTCTAGCATCACTACTCTGGACGGTTCTGACTTAATATGTGAACAACTACAAATACCTAGGTGTCTGGTTAGACTCTAAACTCTCCTTCCAGACTCACATTAAGCATCTCCAATCCAAAAATAAATCTAGAATCGGCTTCCTATTTCACAACAAAACATTCTTCACTCATGCTGCCAAACATACCCTCGTAAAACTGACTATCCTACCGATCCTTGACTTCGGCCATGTCATTTACAAAATATCCTCCAACACTCTACTCAGCAAATTGGATGCAGTCTATCACAGTGCCATCCGTTTTGTCACCAAAGCCCCATATACTACCCACCACTGTGACCTGTATGCTCTCGCTGGCTGGCCCTCACTTCATATTCATCGCCAAACCCACTGGCTCCAGGTCCTTTATAAGTCTTTGTTAGGTAAAGCCTCGCCTTATCTCAGCTCACTGGTCACCATAGCAGCACCCACCCGCAGCACGCGGTCCAGCAGGTATATTTCACTGGTCATCCCCAAAGCCAACTCCTCCTTTGGCTGCCTTTCCTTCCAGTTCTCTGCTGCCAATGACTTGAACTAATTGCAAAAATCACTGAAGCTGGAGACTTATATCTCCCTCTCTAACTTTATGCATCAGCTGTCAGAGCAGCTTACCGATCATTGCACCTGTACACAGCCCATCTGTAAATAGCCCACCCAACTCCCTCATCCCCATATTATTTATTTTTTTGCTTTTTTGCACCCCAGTATCTCTATTTGCACATTCGTCTTCTGCACATCTATCACTCCAGTGTTTAATTGCTAAATTGTAATTATTTTGCCACTATGGCCTGTTTATTGCCTTACCTCCCTAATCTTACTACATTTGCACACACTGTATATACATTTTTCTATTCTGTTATTGACTGTACATTTGTTTATCCCATGTGTAATTCTGTTGTTGTTTGTGTCGAACTTGTTCTCAACTGGCCTACCTGGTTAAATAAAGGTGAAATGGAAAAAGTGGAAAGAGAGTGAGACCCACCCACTAATTTTGTGAAATTAACCGATTTATTTGCTAAAAGTTCTGGTTTTGCTGGTCTGAGAGCTGTGTCTGTGAGAAATGACAGATCAGCTGCTGTGATGTAGCCGAGGTAGGAAGAAAACCGAGAAAGACATGCTCACACACAATGACACAGATCATGTAGCCTACTGCTGCCAGTCACGCCTAATATTTTGGCTGTATATTATATGAAATACATTTCATACCTACTAAAGGGGGGATTCGGGGGAACATTTAGACACTAGGCTACTTGCAATATAGCCTAACACAAGTTATTAGAGTTGTATTTGTATTTATTATGGATCCCCATTAGCTGCTGCCAAAGCACCAGCTACTCTTCCTGGGGTCCAGCAAAATTAAGGCAGTTTATACAATTTTAAAACATTACAATGCATTCACAGATTTCACAATGCAATGTGTGCCCTCAGGCCCCTACTCCATCACTACCACATATCTACCTTACTAAATCCATGTGTATGTATAGTGTGTATGTTATTGTGTGTGCATGTGTCTGTGCCAATGTTTGTGTTGCTTCACAGTCCCCGCTGTTCCATAAGGTGTTTTTTAAATCTGTTTTTGAATCTAATTTCACTGCTTGCGTAAGTTACTTGATGTGGAATAGAGTTCCATGTTGTCATGGCTCTATGTAGTACTGTGTGCCTCCCATAGTCTGTTCTGGACTTGAGAAGAGACCTCCTGTGGCATGTCTTGTGGGGTATGCATGGGTGTCCGAGCTGTGTGCCAGTAGTTTAGACAGAGAGCTCGGTGCATTCATGTCAGTACCTCTCATAAATAAAAGTAGTGATGAAGTCAATCTCTCCTCCACTTTCAGCCAGGAGAGATTGACAGGCATATTGTATTTTCTTCTTTAGTTTTTTTTCTTTAAAGGGGTGGATCAGCTTAATATTTGCATATTGTTAATATTAACTCTGTGTACATCCAAAGGCCAGCCGTGCTGCCCTGTTCTCAGCCAATTGCAATTTTCCAAAGTCCTTTTTTGTGGCACCTGACCACACGACTGAACAGTAGTCAAGGTGCGACAAAACTAGGGCCTGTAGGACCTGCCTTGTTGATAGTGTTGTTAAGATGGCAGAGCATCACTTTATTATAGACAGACTTCTCCCATCTTAGCAATATGTTTTGACCATGACAGTTTACAATCTAGTGTTACTCCAAGCAGTTTAGTCATCTCAACTTGCTCAATTTCCACATTATTTATTACAAGATTTAGTTGAGGTTTAGGGTTTAGTGAGTATTTTGTTCCAAATACAATGCTTTCAGTTTTATAAATATTTAGGGCTAACTTATTCCTTGCCACCTACTCTCTGAAACTAAATGCAGCTCTTTGTTGAGTGTTGCAGTCATTTCAGTCTCTGTAGTAGCTAACGTGTATAGTGTTGAGTCATCCGCATACATAAAAATCTGGCTTTACTCAAAGTCAGTAGCATGTCGTTAGTAAAAATTGAAAAAAAGCAAGGGGCCTAAACAGCTACCCTGGGGAATTCCTGATTCTAACTGGATTATATTTGATAGGCTTCCATTAAAACCTGTTTGGGAAAGGCGTGCCGCTAGCGGGACACCTCGACAACATCCGGTGAAATTGCATAGCGCCAAATTTAAATTAAATTACTATAAATATTTAACTTTCATAAAATCACAAGTGTAATACATCAAAATAAAGCTTAACGTCCTGTTAATCCAGCCGCGGTGTCAGACTTCAAAAAGGCTTTACGGCGAAAGCAAACCATGCGATTATCTGAGGACAGCGCCCCGCATACAAACACATGAAAAACATATTTAAACCAGGCAGGTGCGACACGAAAGTCCGAAATAGCGATATAAAAAATGCCTTACCTTTGATCTTCTTCTGTTGGCACTCCAAAAGGTCCCAGTTACATCACAAATCTTTATATCCATAAAAACTCAGTTTAGCTAGTGCGCTTCAGTCAATAATCCATCCAGTTTCCCTCCATCAAAATGCATACAAAAACTCCCAAACGTGTTTTCTTTCCAAATCGACCAATTATATGCATATCCTAGCTTCTGGGCCTGAGTAACAGGCAGTTTACTTTGGGAACGCTTTTCATCCGGACATCAAAATACTGCCCCCTATCCCAAACAAGTTTTAAAGAACACCCTATGTGTTCTGTTAGACAAGTAACTCTTTATCCACATTATAGCAGGGGGTGTAAAGCCATAACACAAGTTTTTCCAGCAGTAGACTATGATCAATAATGTCAAAAGCTGCACTGAAGTCTAGCAAGACAGCCCCCACAATCATTTTATCATCAATTTCTCTCAGCCAATCATCAGTCATTTGTGTAAAGGCTGTGCTTGTTGAGTGTCCTTCCCTATAAGCATGCTGAAATTCTGTTGTCAATTTGTTTACTGTGAAATAGTGTTGTATCTGGTCAAACACCATTTTTTTCCAGAAGCTTGCTAAGGGTTGGTAACAGGCTGATTGGTTGGCTATTTGAGCCAGTAAAGGGGGCTTTACTATTCTGGGGTAGCAGCATGACTTTAGCTTCCCTCCAGGCCTGAGGGCATACGCTCTCCAGTAGGCTTAAATTGAAGATGTGGCAATATCGTCTGCTATTATCCTCAGTAATTTTCCATCTAGATTGTCAGACCCTGGTGGTTTGTGATTGTTGATAGACTACAATAGTTTTTTCACCTTTTCCACATAGACTTTACGGAATTCAAAAGTACAATTCTTATCTTTCATAATTTGGTCCGAGATACTTGGATGTGTAGTGTCAGCGTTTTTTGCTGGCATGTCATCCCTAAGTTTGCTTATCTTGCCAATGGAAAAAGTCATTAAAGTAGTTTGTAATATCAGTGGGCTTTGTGATGAATGAGCCATCTGATTCAATAAATAAAGGAGCCGAGTTGGCTTTTTTTCCCAAAATTTCATTTAAGGTGCCCCAAAGCTTTTTACTCTCATTCTTCATATAATTTATCTTTGTTTCATAGTGTAGTTTCTTTTTATTTAGTTTAGTCACATGATTTCTTAATTTGCAGTACGTTTGCCAATCAGTTGGGCCAGACTTAATTGACAAACCTTTTGCCTCATCCCTCTCAATCATACCATTTTTCAATTCCTCATCAATCCAAGGGGATTTAACAGTTTTTACAGTCATTTTCTTATTTAATGGGTGCGTGCTTCTTAGTAACTGGAATAAGTAGTTTCATAAATGCTTTAAGTGCAGCGTCTGGTTGCTCCTCATTACAGACATGAATCACTACAAAACTTCTTGTATGACCTCTTATACACTATATTAGGCCCAGCCTTTGGAACTTTGGTTTTCCTAGATATGGCTATTAATTTGTGATCTCTACATCCTGCGGCTATGGATACTGCTTTCAAGCAAATATCTGTAGCGTAAGTAAAAATGTGATCTATTCATGTTGATTTAATTCCTGTGCTGTTTGTAACTACCCTGGTAGGTTGACTGACAACCTGATCCAGGTTGCAGGCACTGGTTACAGTTTTAAATGTTTTTCCTGAGTGGGCAGCTTGATGATAGCCAGTCAATATTTAAATCACCCAGAAAATTAACTTCTCTGTTGATATCACATACATTATTAAGCATTTCACACATGTTATCCGGATACTGACTGTTAGCACTTGGTGGTCTATAGCAGCTTCCCACAAGAATGGGCTTTAGGTGAGGCAGATGAACCTGTAGCCATATTACTTCAACATTATTTAACATTAGATCGTCTCTAAGCTTTACAGGAAAGTGGTTCTGAATATAGACAGCAACACCGCCTCCATTGGCATTTCTGTCTTTTCGGTAGATGTTATTACCATGTATTGCTACCACTGTATCATCAAAGGTATTATCTAAGTGAGTTTCAGAGATAGTCAGAATATGAATGTCATCTGTTACAAGCAAGCTATTTTTAGCACTTTTCTGGGTTGCTTTACTGGGGAGCTTATCAGAGGTAAACTTACTCATGTTATTTTCATTGGAGCTGATAGTGCAGGGTGAGCTGCATGAAGTGGTCTTCCTACTATTGCACACCGCCTCAGTGCTAACAGTGTAACTCTGGTTTATAGGCTCATGATTACTGCTTCCAATAGCTGTAGGATAAACAGATTGGCTGTTATAACTTATATGTAAGGTAATAGCCATCTACTAGACATTTACACTGCATTTTATTAAACATAAGTCATCATGTATTCCAGTAACGGTACATTTGGGGACGGTCTGTGTATTTTAATTGTTTTATCAATGTATATTCGCTTCTGAATTCCAGTCTCTTCAGCCCAGCTAGTGGGTTTATGAGATGTAGTAACAAGTGACCCTGGTGTTGGATTACATTACATAGTCACCACCACTGGGGACTGGAAAGTCCCGCCTATCCCCTGTCTATTTCATTCGCTGAAAGGCCCTCCACTTTTTGGCAGAAATATGCGCACTGCGAAACGAAGCACAACACAAAAGGTTGTCTATTGAATCCAATAGAACAAAACAGAGAGAGAGGGATATAGAGAGACTGACAGTTTCTTAATATAGCCATTGCCTGTATTAAACAGCCAAAACATTCATTTTTACTGCAGTGGGCTATATCAGTGGGCTAATTATTAGTCTTACACAAATCTACTTTGAAACAAAAGTATACACCTTACACACATAGTTATGGGCTTAAAAAAGAAGATACGTGTACCATGTTAGATATAGAGTTGAAATTTTATAAAATGTTGTGTTTGCATCCCAATATTATATTCAGTGCATTTGGAAAGTATTCAGACCCCTTGACTTTTTCCACATTTTGTTACATTAGTCTTATTCTAAAATTGATTTTGATCAATCTACACACAATACCCCATAATGACAAGAAAAGCATGTTTTTAGAAATGTTTGAAAATAAAAACTGAAATACCTTATTTACATAAGTATTCAGACCCTTTGCTATGAGACTCGAAATTGAGCTCAGGTGCATCCTGTTTACATTGATCATCCTTGAGATGTTTGTACAACTTGATTGGAGTCCACCTGTGGTAAATTCAATTGATTGGACATGATTTGGAAAGGCACACACCCATCTATATAAGGTCCCACAGTTGACTGGGCATGTCAGAGTAAAAACCAAGCCATGAGGTCAAAGGAATTGTCTATAGAACTCCAAGACAGAATTGTGTCGAGGCACAGATCTAGAGAAGGGTACAAAAAATGTTTGCAGCATTGAAGGTCCGCAAGAACACAGTGGCCTCCATCATTCTTAAATGAAAGAAGATTGGAACCATCAAGACTCTTCCTAGAACTGGCCGCCCGGCCAACCTGAGCAATCTGGGGAGAAGGGACTTGGTCAGAGAGGTGACCAAGACCCTGATGGTACTCTGACAGAGCTCCAGAGTTCCTCTGTGGAGATGGGAGAACATTCCAGAAGGACAACCATCTCTGCAGCACACCACCAACAGGCCTTTATGGTGGAGTGGCCAGACGGAAGCCACTCCTCAGTAAAAGGCACATGACAGCCCGCTTGGAGTTTGCCAAAAGGCACCTAAAGGACTCAGACCATGAGAAACAAGATTATTTGGTCTGATGAAACCAAGATTGAACTCTTGGACCTGAATGGCAAGCGCCACGTCTGGAGGAAACCTTGCACCAACCCTACGGTGAAGCATGGTGGTGGACACATCATGCTGTGGCGATGTTTTTCAGAGACTGGGAGACTAGTCAGGATCGAGGGAAAGATGATCAGAGCAAAGTACAGAGAGATCCTTGATGAAAACCTGCTCCAGAGCGTTCAGGACCTCAGACTGGGGCGAAGGTTCACCTTCCAACAGTACAACGACCCTAAGCACACAGCCAAGACAACTCATGAGTGGCTTTAGGACAGGTCTCTGAATGTCCTTGAGTGGCCCAGCCAAAGCCCGGACTTGAACCCGATCAAACATTTCTGGAGAGACCTGAAAATAGCTGTGCAGCGACGCTCCCCATCCAACCTGACAGAGCTTGAGATCTGCAGAGAAGAATGGGAGAATCTCCCCAAATACAAGTGTGCCAAGCTTGTAGCGTCATACCCAAGAAGACTCAAGACTGTAATCGCTGCCAAAGGTGCTTCAACAGAGTACTGACTAAAGGGTCTAAATATTTATGTAAATGTGATATTTCATTTTTTTTCTACATTTGCAAAAAATGTCTAAACCTGTTTTTGCTTTTGTCATTATTGGGTATTGTGTGTAGATTGATGGAAAAAAAAAAAAATCAATTTTAGAATAAGGTTGTAACGTAACAAAATGGGAAAAGTCAAGAGGTCTGAATACTTTCCAAATGCACTGTACATCACAGAAGACTGAAATATAACAAAACCCGTTTGACATTGAAACACTGGATTTTTGAGCGTTTAAAAAAAAAATATATATATATATATACACTGCTCAAAAAAATAAAGGGAACACTTAAACAACACAATGTAACTCCAAGTCAATCACACTTCTGTGAAATCAAACTGTCCACTTAGGAAGCAACACTGATTGACAATAAATTTCACATGCTGTTGTGCAAATGGAATAGACAACAGGTGGAAATTATAGGCAATTAGCAAGACACCCCCAATAAAAGAGTGGTTCTGCAGGTGGTGACCACGGACCACTTCTCCTTCTTGCCACAGCTCGCATTGATGTGCCATCCTGGATGAGCTGCACTACCTGAGCCACTTGTGTGGGTTGTAGACTCCGTCTCATGCTACCACTAGTGAGAGCACCGCCAGCATTCAAAAGTGACCAAAACATCAGCCAGGAAGCATAGGAACTGAGAAGTGGTCTGTGGTCACCACCTGCAGAATCACTCCTTTATTGGGGGTGTCTTGCTAGTAAAACCAAAAATCAATACTTGGAGTCAAAGTATCGCTATAATATCGTCCAATATAATATTGCGATAACTGACTATTTTTTGCCCCATCACTAGTGGGGTGTGAACTGAGGGAAAGGAAGGGGAAGACTAAGATTGTCTGCCTAGAGGAAAACATGATCCTCATTGCTCATCAAAAAGGCTGTATTAGGAACATAGCTGGTGTAAACTGTCAGAGTCCCCGAGGTGGCATGGCATAGCTGGGGACCTTACGCAAGTGTGTTAGACACAATTCAGTCCTCCTGGGCCAAGCGTTCCTCTCTTCTCTCTCCCTCTTTACTCTCCTACATGCCCTAGCTAGCTGAACTGACAGGCTGACACACAGACTGGATGGGCTTTAGATTGTGCCTACAGATTGGAAATGTCATCATGTCATTCTGCCCACCCAGAGCACTGGCATGAGTTCATGACACCTTGGATGACATCTAGACACCTTGGATGGAAAATTAGGGATTTGAAAACTCTTTCAGGTCCAGATGAGAAAGGTGCACCTTCAGCCCCTTGGAATATTAGTAAATTATTTATATTCCAGTCATTTTGGAGAGAGGGGGAGAGATGGAGAGTCTAATTTATTTGGCCGTGGATGTGAATACAGAGTTTTTGCCCCCCCCCACCCTCCCCCTCACGAAGCCTCTTTCTCAAAGCCAAGGATCCGGACGGATCACGTTTTACTCATGTGTTATTTTACGCACAGATTTTTTTCTACTTAGCTGCTGCTCACCCTCCCTTCATGTTTCTCGCTTTACTCACCCTCTTCTGAACCATGGTGATGTAGCCTATGTTTCTGCCTTCTATTTCTGAACAGCTGAAATAAAATCCCTTCAGCGATTTGAACAAACATGCAAGGCCATTATGAAGGCTACAACCTTCTCTGTCTGTTGTAACGGATATTGCAGTTGCACAAGCAGGACGCAGTCACTACACTTTGCATTGGAAGATGGTGCCGGAAGAAATGGCAGCCGTTTGCCTATATCCCGTCATTGGCAGGAGAAAGAGACACAGGTATAGAGGACACAGGGCGGGGTGCTTTGTAAAGATCCACCGACAGCGAGTGGGAAATCTGCCTTTACCATCAATATTACTTGCCAATGTACAATCATTGGACAATAAATTAGAGGTACGATCACGAATATTCTTGCCAAGAGTTTTCATCCACAGTTGAAGTCGGAAGCTTACATACACCTTAGCCAAATACATTTAAACTCAGTTTTCACAATTCCTGACATTTAAACCTCGTAAAAATTCCCTTTAAATTGTTTAACTTGGGTCAAACGTTTCGGGTAGCCTTCCACAAGCCTCCCACAATAAGTTGGGTGAATTTTGGCCCATTCCTCCTGGCAGAGCTAGTGTAACTGAGTCAGGTTTGTAGGCCTCCTTACTGCAGGTGGGACTGGTGCACTTCACAAAATAGATGGCATCATGAGGGAGAAAAATTTGGTGGATATATTGAAGCAACATCTCAAGACATCAGTCAGGAAGTTAAAGCATGGTCACAAATGGGTCTTCCAAATGGACAATGACCCCAAGCATACTTCCAAAGTTGTGGCAAAATGGCTTAAGGACAACAAAGTCAAGGTATTGGAGTGGCCATCACAAAGCCCTGACCTCAATCCTATAGAAAATTTGTGGGCAGAACTGAAAAAGCGTGTGCGAGCTAGGAGGCCTACAATCCTGACTCAGTTACACCAGCTCTGCCAGGAGGAATGGGCCAAAATTCACCCAACGTATTGTGGGAAACTTGTGGAAGGCTACGCACATTTTTTGACCTAAGTTAAACAATTTAAAGGCAATGCTACCAAATACTAAGTGAGTGTATGTAAACTTCTGGCCCACTGGGAATGTGATGAAAGAAATAAAAGCTCAAATAAATCATTCTCTCAACTATTATTTTGACATGTCACATTCTTAAAATAAAGTGGTGATCCTAACTGACCTACTAATACAGGGATTTTTTTCTATGATAAAAAGTCAGGAATTGTGAAATGAGTTTAAATGTATTTGTTTAAGGTGTATGTAAACCTTTGACTTAGAACTGTATTTATTACTTAAACTGCACTGTTGTTTAAGGTCTTGTAAGTAAGCATTTCACTGTAAAGTCTACACCTGTTGTATTCGGCGCACGTGACACAAACTTTGATTTGATGGAGCAAAAACAACCTGGGTTTTGTGCAATGATGTATGCTAATCTTTAGTTGCTGCCATATCGTAGCCACTAGCCAGAGTTACTGAAAAAATACACTACTGTACTTTGACTGGCTGTCTGCCTCCAGCTTAGCCAATGTTTTTAAAAAGAATACGGATTCTGTATTGTGGCATACACCGGATAGGTGCAGTGAAATGTGCTGTTTTAGTATGGCGCTCCTTTTTTGCAATGATGATTCAAAAATAACATTCAATTGCTAATTAGGATTATTGTCTGTGTCTTGCTTGTGTTTGATATGCCGCCAAGATAGCTGCATGTAACTCCGCACTTGAGTTTTGCATTGGGGTTTGTACGAACATGTTGATCATGTCTTTTGAGCACAACATCTAAATAGCTGTATGTAGCCCAACTTCCCTACTGACAAAAAAACAAGTGTCGCTCCGACTTTGAGCCTAATAAAGATGAGCTGACGCATCATCTCAGTTCAAATTGATATGTGGCTTTCTTAAAGAGATTTGGACATGGAAGCAGACTTAAAAGTTAACACATCATTTAAAAACTACAGAGCCACTCATTCTACCTGTAATATCATTTTTAAAGCTTTTGTTTTTGAATGAGAGTCGCTCCATTTTAAAGTGGCGTTTGGAGTTTAATCTTAGCTCAGCTCAGGCAGCACCGGAGGGTGCAATTAATTTGTACCCACGTGAGCAATGTCACACTTAATCCTGAAAACGGACCGATTTCCTCACACCATTTGTAATTATCACCTCCACTATACAGCTAATATGTAGTCCAGCTGCTTCCTGTTAATGTGGTGGGAGCGGTTGGATATTGCACTCCTGCTTATTTTTGCTTGATCACTGGCTGATTAGTTATGAAGTAGTAAGTGGGCCAGGCAAGCAGGGCTTGTGTTGTGCGACAGATGCATGAAGGGTCAGTGCATTGCCAACAGCTAGAGATGATAAAGGTCACACTAAATCAAATCCAAATCAAATGTTATTTGTCACATACACATGTTTTGCAGATGTTATTGCGG